>NC_090885.1:72363606-72378606 GCF_036669925.1 Montipora capricornis | reverse complement strand
GGCGTTTGTAACAAACTCTCTTAGGGTCCAACCTTATGAGGGCATCTTTATTCCAGGAGCAGCTGCCAGCTGTGTCTTTACAACAGGTATGCAACCTTTGGTCTACTGGCACTTCAGCTCTGCTTCTGTGGCTCCTAGGAATATTGGGACTTCAAGGCTTGCTTGCTGCCTTATGTTATGCATTATTCTAGGTACAAAGACACAGCTGCTGGTGATACCTTGGCAATACAATCATGCCCTTGGTGGCTGGATGTGCCATGCATGTCATCATGGCTGCTATTGTTTTAGTTCCAAACTTGTTATGGGCATCTGTTTGCCTTTACCCAGCTGTTATGGCTTATTTGGTTTTTTTTAGCTCATAATTGCCTGTTATGGGCTCCAGCTGTTATGGTTTCCTTAATCCTTCTGTTATGGACCCAAGTTTTAGAGCAAGTACATGCATGTGGATCTTCTCCTCTTTATGCTACATGTGCTTACTGGATTTGTCCCTGCTCTTATTGCATTTATCATTGTGTTGCAGCAGCTGGTACAGCCCATGGTTTTGACCATCCGGAATTGCGACAGCTAGCAAAGGCATTACCAGCTGTATTGGTTCATGATCATGCTGTTACAACAGTTGTGACTCATCTGCATGCTTATACATCCTGGAAGTCATGGGCCAGTTGTCACGATGCTGCTTTTTTGCCAGCAGATCCTGTGGTCTTCGCACTGCACGTCATATCTCTCATTCAACAGACCCGGTCAGTGTCTTCAGTGAATTCTCTGCATTGTACAGTGTGAGTTGGGTTCACAAAAAGAGTGGCTATCAGGAGCCGGGTGAGTATTCGCTAGTGAAGCAAGTGGTTGATGCTGCCAGGCGAATTCTTGCCAGACCAGCTGGATGTAAGGAGCCATTGTCTTCTGTTCTGGTGCAGAAAGTGATCAGTCGCCTTGAGAAGGGTAACCTGGTGACCTCCAGCTGGAAGCCTTGTTTTCCCTGGGTTTCTTTGGCTTTCTTCAATGGGATGACTTGCACCATTTGTCAGTAGAAAGTTTTTATTTTGCTGATTCCCATGTAGCTATTTTCTCTCGAAAAAAGAAAGAATAAACAGTTCCATGAAGGGTCATGGGTTTTTTGTAGCCCGTTACAGTACACCCCCTTGCCCAGTCAAAATCATTGAGAAATTCTTGAGAATTGCGAACCACTCCAAAAGCTCTCCATTATTTCGACGCGTGTTGCATACCAAGAGAGGAGTCGTCTTCTGCGGAAAGAGGCTATCTCATACAGTCGTCGGGCAAAGGAGCTGATCAAGAAGGAGCTTGGCAAGGAGGAAGATTGGAATCCATAGCCTGCATTCAGGAGGAGCTTCTGCAGCAACAGCTCTTGGTGTTCCAGACAGACACTTCCAGAGACATGGAGGTTGAGAGGGCTCGGAACAATTACGTAAAGAGTCTTTAGACTTTCTTCTACTTGTTACAAAGTCAATTTAGGATGGACTTTGGCACTGTGTTTAATTCTGTTGTTTATGCCAACACTACTGGCGTAGTTAGAAGGCTTGGAAACAATTTACATCCAGAATGAGTCCTTAGACGTGCTTCTCCTTGTTCAAAGTTAATTAAGGATGGACATTGACATTGCCTTTGATTCTATGTTTTTTGTGCCAACAACTTGTTTTTCTCGTGTTTTAATTCTTAGACATTCAAGGAACTCTATTTGACCACTGCATGTCCACTTTTGCCGTCGAAATGTTATGAGTTGATTTTTCCTATATTCTGCGCTCTTTGTGTTGTACATTTGTGTGATTCAGCTTGGCATGGCTCCCGCGGTGTGTGAGAAGTAAGGTTTTCTGCTGGCTCAAGAACAAAAAAAGCGGGGAAAACGTTTTTTTCTCGCACATGGCTCGGAGGCTGGATACAGGTGAGCGGGGGGGTTTTAGGTCACATGGCTTGTGTAAAGGTTCAGTTTTGTTTTGCCATCCGCCATTACCTGACATGCCCCACCCACCCACCCCCCCGTGAAGTACTTGTAGAATGTGTTAAGTTGAGGTGAAACTTATTCTCTAGCCACTTTTTTGTGTCTGTAAGACAATTATGTTTTTATGTTTATAAAGATTAGGCTGTGTGGTTTGGCTTGGCATGCCTGCCGGCGGTGTGTGAGAATTCACATTTTAACTCCACCACAAACTCAGCAACCGATTTTCTCTCAAGCTGGTTGCGACAATGAAATTGAAAACATTCCGCTATCAAAATGGATTTTTGGAGAGTATGCTCAATCAAAACTTCTTTTAGGTCATCAAAAGATTAATGTCTTTCAGGTTTAGGGGGGTCCAGCAAATTGCGAAGAACTCCATAGGCACCGGCTCCAACCACAGCAGGTAACAACATTTTGCGGCAAAATATAATTCTACACATTCAATAGAGCTTGCAATATCTTCTTTGACATCAACATACTCTCCCACTGGGCCTACAAGCGCTATCCTCTTCCTCAAAATTGTACTATTTCAGAGCTGAAACAGTAAACCAAACTAAAAGCCCGCCACTTCTCAAAACCTAGGCGTCAATGTGCAGGCCCCAAAATAAGAGGTCTGGAAGCTAATACATTACAACTAGGATGAAACATCAAACATTTTCACAAAAAAACAGTAATGAATTAACACCTGCTGTTCCTTTTTTGCAGGGTTCTCGATAAGTTTTGGAGTAGACGGCTTAAATATTAAAGTAGGCGGCGGCGGGAGAAGCACTTTGTCATTGTTTATAGCAAGTTTATGACCGAAAAGTAGACGGCTCTAAATTTAAAGTAGCCGGTTTTTTAGCCGGCTGCCGGCACTTAATGAGAACCCTGTATTTTGGTGTAATATAATGTCCACTTTACGTTTTTGCTGAGTTAATAGCATCACAAAGCACAATATTCTACTGAGATCGGGTATCAACAACTTCTTTGATTTCGCCACACCTGTCTAAATTAATTTTTATCAAGTGTTTATCATTAGGGGAGCATGACTGCAATGCCAACTGCTTAACAGATTTAGTAGTATCATGAAATGTATATTCAAAAACATTAACTCTCTCCACCAGTTTAAAATATCATATGGTTTGGCATTGATCAAGAGCACAGGTAAAGTGTAGCTACAGTAGGTCGTAATTTTTTTCAATTTCAAATAATTTGACTTTTTAAATTTTGATTGAAAGTTGAAAGTTCACCCTCTAAAATCAGGCCTGATTTATAGGTTACGGCTACTTTTTTTCAAATTTTCATTTTCAATAATCTTTGCTTAGTATGATTCACAATAGTAATTGCTATCAAGAAATAAACTTTAAAGGATCGTTGTGTGGTACACCCATAAAAATTGAAAGTAAAACATTACCAGTACATTACTCATATAAAATGGAAAAGAAAAAGGAGGGATTATAAACACAAGCATGACATGTGAACACGGGCTTCATTAAGGGCTGGGCACCCGGGCAAACTGACCAGCTGTGGACATAACTTTGCCCGACTGCTTTCAACATCTCAACAGTCTGTTGTTGTTGTTTTTTAATACAAAGATTGGTTTAAAAAGAAAGGTTTCTCTTTTTCTTGATCTACCTTCTATGACACAAAACATATTTTACTGTCAAGATGTCACAATTTCATATGCTGCCTTCAATTTCATAAGCCACATTCAACTCAGAAAAACAAATCACCCCAAAACACACTGCAAACGAATTGTGCTCCATGAAAGACCATCTGAAATGTCACAATGTTGCATGTTCAGCAAAGATCACGGTCAATCATGGATCATTTTTTTTCTTCGCAAGCCAAATAGGCCTTTTTCAATATCTTAAAATTCAACTTGAAAGAGAGGTTTAGAGGACAAAGACAAGGGAAAGTGGATGATGCACAGATTTTTTACATTCATTCCAATGTGTTTGCATCGTTTTTGTCCTCACTGCCTCACTATCAAGCTGACTATTTCATATTTCAAAAATGGTGTATTGATAAAAGGCTGAGTGGTGAGTATGCTTTTTGCATGTCACGTTAATGAGTTAAATGTAATTTTGTCTTCTGGATATTGGTATCAAATCATTGAATTTGTCTAAAAATGGTGTGATTTTTCCATGGTTGAAGAACTTTGGGCTTCAGAATGCAGGAAAACACACATCTCTGCAACATAAGAATTTCACAATTTTGTGGGGGAGCATGCCACCCCCAGACCACCCTAGGGAGGAAGGCCCAGAGGGCCTTCATAATATGTTATTTGTCCAGGTGTTAAACCCATATGCCCTCCTGCTTCAAACCTTAATGAAACCCCTGCGTGAAGAATCAATAATACATGTAATTGACCTGACTTATGACAATGAGCTTCTGTGCAGACAAATAAAAGCTCAAACAGAAATACACCATTCTGAAAATGGTGCAACCGATGACCTTAAAACAGCCTTTGTTTACAGTGTACAAGTTAAATGATTCCTGTACGTTTTTAACTGGTGTAATGCAGGAATGGTTGTGGTAGTATAGGGGACTAATAATTATTTCTCTGTTGAAAAGTGACAGGGAAAAGCTTAGCTCAAGCTCATCAGGTATTCCGGCTATACATGATTGTCTGCACCTGTTCATGTATTAAAGTGCTCATTACAGGAGCTGAAATAATTTTCAATCAGACAAAATATAACTAGAAGAGCTTGAATAATACTGTAGTTAACACCCATCATGGAACCAAATTATGTTTGTTGGGGTCTGGGCTACTCTATTTGTCAAAAATGTTTTGGTAAAAACCTGGTGACAAAATGTCAAAAGTATAGCTGTCTTAATCAGAAGGACACAATCTGCTATCAAAAGAGCCACAAGTGAATTTGGAAGGGCCTTTGCTCAGCTGAATAAAGGGAATGATGCCCTAGACCAACTTGAGGAACAATATGTCAATACTGGGAAACAAACTGGTGAAAATACAGAAAAATACTAAATACTATACCTCTTTTCTAATTATTGTTGTTAAAGTTTCATGTATTGTTTCATGTATATTGTGAATCAGTCTTTATCTAGAAATAAGTAGTAATTTGGTAAAATGACCAACAACTATGCATTAGCTAGTCACTCAAGCCCATGGCATTACATTATGCATGCACATGCCCAGTTCATCGTAAATAAGTGACGTTTTTCTTAGTTTTTGACAGCTATAACCTTGCTGATCATATCAGCAGCCAGTTGCGCCACCATTTAAGCAACAGAGGAAGTTTTCCGTGTTTCCATAGCATCATCTTAACGTGAGGAGGAGTTGGGAGAATTAGAGACAGTTGTGCAAACCCGAGACACAGTCTCGGGTTTGCAGAACTGTGTTGAGAATTCTCCCCAAACACCCCAGAGTGTTTAGATGGTGTTTAGGAAAATGCTGGTTTTTTTACTTCTAGACAGATTTTCTTGATACATGCTTATATTTCCCACCAGCCAATCAAAATGTGTGTTTGACAACACATAATCAATCAAAATTTTTTGTGGTGTCACAGTCGTGTTTCCATACTCTCATCTAAACACAGCTATTGACCAATGAAAGTGCACGTACTATCCTAATTATTTTATAAAATAATTTTGCTTTCATTATCATTTTAACTTTTAAGGGTAATAAGAAATATTTATACCATAACTTTACTCTGTAAAAATTAACAGTGAGTTAATGCAACAAAAAATATTCTCACAGTTGAAAAAAAAAGCTGCCAAATGCCACATTTTTTTTACATACCAGAAAGACGCAATGACTCCAACATCCTTACAATGACCATTGTGAGGAAGTCCGTCCAAAGAAACGATGACCAAACTAAATCATCTTTGCTGTCCATGTATTCTGGGAATCCTGACAAGGCATCTATTAGTTGTCCTCCAAAACTGGACCAAAGTATTCCATCATAATGAGCCTGAATATGCTTCATGGTTTCCCTGTCCAAAGGTGCGTTCCACTGCACACGCTTGTTAAGACGTGGTGATCCCTGTCCAGGGGGAATGTCGGAGAATACCATGTGCCTCTGAACAAGACAAAAACATTTGTGCCACTCACCCCTCTTTTGTCACGCCCTGTTTCTTTCATGGATGCAACATTGCCCCCTGAGCTTTGAATTGAAGGGAGAACAACAGTTTTCTCTCTCTCTGGCAACATGAACACCAAGAATGAGTGTAGTAGACATTGCAAGCTGTGATATAAAATTTGTAAGAAATGTCTGTTCTTGTGAGTCAAACAGAAGCAATGGGGAATCAGGGTCTAGCTTCAAAGGGGGGATTTGATTTCGGTTCAACACTGTTAGTACACCGTTTTTGAATTTACTTTCAGTTCTCGTGTTCCCTCCACTAAAGAAAACACCACAGTCGTTCCCACTTTAAGTTACAAACAAAGTCGTAACTCATCGCCTGTGTGACCTCTTTATGCTCAGAGATAAATTTGCAAACATGAGATGCTAATATCTTAGAGCGCACAGAGGCAATGCTATTCATTAGTTGTTCAAAGACATTAAACAAACATCACTGGAAATAGACAACTCTGGGCCTAAAAATGCTGCTAAACTTAATCGTGAACACTGTCTTGTTTCGCTCAAATTAGGTAGTCCTCTATCGTCAGTGTCGAGGCTTTTGTAATATTCAACGAGGCGATTGAAGTCTTCAATTCCTTGACAAAGAGCGCTTAACGTTTGCTGACTCAAACGCCATTTCCAGTTTTCGGCAATTCGCCAAACGCACCACAAATGCTGCCGATAAGCGACAACGCCATTTCTTCTTGTTGATGAAGCCTTTGATAAACTATGTTCAAATCGACCTGCATATCAGGTAATGATTTCCCAAGCCAAACATCTCCGGATACCATCTTTGTTATCGCCACTCGGTGTGAGCAATGCGTTTTCGCCTTTTGGGCAAATGTCATGAAAGCGCTCAACATTAAATGGAAATTCGGCCAAGCAGTTTTTCCTCATTTTCTACAAATGTTGTATAGCTCTCTGTGGATTCTTCCAACTCTCTGACAAACTCGGTGAACGCTAGAAGACGAGCTAAGCACTCTCTCTTTAACACGATCTTTGAGCGCTCAACAAATTTCCTGCTGATGTCGGTGTAAATCTCCCCAAGTCGGACACCTTGTTCAAAATGGCCCAAAACTCACTGTATCATGTTGAGGATTGATACAAGTTTCAGTCCAGTTAGCACTTGTGAATGCCTTCCACAGAGAGGTAACATTCTTTGCACCTCACTGGGCTAGATTTGCGTGACAGAGAGTCTCTGAAAAGAGTCATCTCCCGCATGGTCGCCAACTGAGTTGACGACCCCAAATTCATGGCACTTTTGCCGGTATTTTGTCAGTTCTTCTTCTCCTTTCATAAAACGCAAATGCACAGCAGCAGAGACATGCCGTTACCACAGGTTCTTCTAAAAACAACATTGAGTCAACAAGGTAGTCTTAATCCTTCAAACTTCACACCGGTCGCAAAAAAAGCCTTTCCGCGACCATCTTGTTGATAAAAAAACTAGATTAGTACCCAGTTCATCCGCCCTTAAACGGCG
The DNA here is from genome assembly GCF_036669925.1 of Montipora capricornis. Classification (NCBI taxonomy): domain Eukaryota; kingdom Metazoa; phylum Cnidaria; class Anthozoa; order Scleractinia; family Acroporidae; genus Montipora; species Montipora capricornis. Next base: position 72,371,111 of record NC_090885.1, on the reverse strand, counting down.
GAAAGGGAACAGCTGACTTTTTTTGGGCCGAAAAATGAACGCAATTGTGCTGGAGTCATATACGGATATACCACTTTGTGGCTCAAAACTGGTTTGCTTTTAAAAATCTATTCCAGGTGGTTTTTCAGTGACCAAATGTTGTTAAGATTAATATGGGAGACAAAACACGTTTGTAAATAAACGCAGAATGATGCTGACCACACTGGCCTTGAGTTCCGTGAGTTGCCGCTTGACGCCGATTCAATATGAAGATACGCAATAAATTGACCATGAAGCCTTGGATAGGCCCGGGCTGTCCTCTCGTAGTTAATATATACACAAAAACTCAATGATAAAGACAATAAATATTTGGGAGGTGGTTACTATTCCTGTGTGCTAAAAATAGCTGCAATAAATCTACCAGGTGGTCTCGAAGCACTCTTGTTCTACGTGTCCAGGGCTCCTGATATTGAAACTTTTAGCTTTGTCGGCTTCATAAGTTATGTCAGAGCAAATTGTCATCTTTTGCGTTAATAGACACTCTCAGGGGCATGTAAAATGAAAACGAATGAAAAATGACTTGCACTCACTGACAAGTCACTACATTAGCCTTGAAAAAAATTGTGCTTTGTTCTCGTGCGCAGCAATCTCTCATCTTTTAAAATAATAACGCCTGGTGTATACTTGCGGATCAGGAAAGCGACCATCAAAAAATTGTTTCTCTTCTTCTCATAGCGTAGTCAAGCATTTAAGACATGTTCCTGCACAGATGCACCAAATGGGCCGTAAATCAACACATAACCATAACAGACGAAAAGGAGATCCGGTTTCTATTTGAAAATCTATCAACTTTACCGACAAAAAGACAACGATTTAAAGCAAAGAGAGAATTTTAAATAAAATGTAAAAACGAAGAGGGAAATATCTGACAAAATTATACGCAATAATAAAGACTCCAGTCTTAATTTGTTGATTGCATGCAAATTCCTGTCAAAAGCATAAAAAGTTTTCATTTGCGATTTTAAACATCTTTCTTCTTCGTTTTCGAATTGCTGAGGAAGAAGGGATGAAGGGATTTTTTAGCCCTAAAAACATGTCACTTTTATTTGTATTGAGTGCAAAACAATTTTAAATATTCTGCTGTTAATATCAATGATATTTATGTAGAAGGGCAATACATCGCTAAAAATAATTTCATTTACATATTTGTAGTTGTTTTTTTACTTAAAACGAAAAGAAATATACGCGTAAGTCAATCCCAAACATGTTATGGTATGCAGTTCGAAAATGAAAGGGTAACAATCTTGCGAAAATTCCTGTTGACGATAAATCACAATTTGCACCTTCTGAAAGTGTTGCATATGGATAAACACAACGCTCGTTCTTGAACTTGAAAAAGAATATCTATAATTTCTAATTCCCTTTATTTCGTAAGTGACTGTGTCTTTGTGTGTGGTCGATTACAAATAATTTCCTCAAGTTAAAACAAGTATTAGTCGGATCTGCTAAAAACAACGAAAAAGTAAGCAGTTAATGGGTGTTACGAAACCTAAGATCTAAGATCCCGGGGACCTAAACCCTAACCCTAACTAGGACACCAGCAGTTAACCTGACATTCACTCCCTCTTTGGGAAGAACCCCACCCAGCCCTCCCAGTTACTTCCAACCTCCACTTGGCCTCAGTTGCTCGAAGCATGGTTAGCGCTAACCAGCGTTAAATACCACGGAAACCTATAGGTTTTGATACCTCTTAATCAACGGTTAGCGCTAACCACGCTTCGAGCAACCGGTTCCTGGGCGCTGGATCGTACTCGGCAGCAATGATTTAAAATTTGATATTCCAGTATGGCCTTTGTGTTCTGTATTTGTTTTGGTACACAAACAAGAGGCGTCATGAGTGTTCGCTCTTTCCTCGTTAACATTGTTGAGCTAAATGCATATTGTATGAAATGCTCAGAAAGAAATCATCTCTAGTGATTCTGATGGGAGACGGTTACAAAATCAGCATTTAAGTTTAAAGAAATAGGAGTTTGATCACTCCATGCATTTTAACAAACAGAACCAAGCGCATCAATAAATATACGTTAAATTGAATGAAGGTTATGTTAAGGTAGGCTAAGACAGGCTACTATAGTGTAGGGCAGTATGAGCACAAGCGCTACCGGACGACGGCAGGCAATCGTAGGGGTCGCATTTTCGTTACCTTGATACTATCACACTGTTCCGAGTCTTAACTCTTGCAGACACGATTTTGCTTCAAAATTGGGGAGCCAACAATGCAAATTGCCGTCTCGCCATGGCTCAAGAAAACGCTTTTTTCTCAGAATCCCTCAATGAGATTTCAGTTTTAATGCTTTAAGTCATACTTCCAAATCAGAATATACGATACTAGGAGTTCAACCAGATAACTATACCAAATGGGACAGACCACAACATCGGGAACTCCATCCCCCACTCTTTACGAATAGAGTGTGGGTTCTTTTACGTCCATGTTATGAACAATGAAGGGTACTGAGACGAAGGGAGGCCTCCGGTTTATCGTCCTTATCCGAGAAGACTAGAAACTCTAACCATTTTCAGATGTCATTACAGAGGCAGTACTTTCTCCTCAGCCTGAGTTTTTGATCCGCGATCTCCTGCACAGTAGTATGATGCTCAACCACCTTAGCCAACCCGACGACGGCGGTCGGCGAAAAGCTCTGTCTGTCGGCTCCTTGTAAACCCTTGGTTCGACTGCAACTAATGTATTGGATTCCAAGTTTCGTCCTCTGATGCCAAAAGCAAAAATCATGGCCATTTCGCAAGTTTAAAGACGGAACTAAATTTGACCATCCAAATGCCAATACACTTCATTAGGTATTATGCATCTGACACCTAAGACTACTGGTACGCTTATTTTTCATCTACATCAGGAACCATATCAGAGTCGTATGATCTACACTAAGCATCGAGCAATTTTAGCCAAAATAAAAAGAAAACAAACACAAAAACGACAAAATGAAAACAGAATTGTTTCAAGCGATGGCGGGTGATCCAACTAAAATTGTTGTTGAACTGCACCAGGTTTGGAAACTTGATAACCACCAATTTGCAGCACTCTACTTGGGTTTCTTCTAACTTTTACATCTATTAAATTTTTCTCACCCCATAAAAAAGGACTCTCAAGCGATAAGCTCTAAATAAAAACGTTAGTATTTTTATTAATATTCGAATCAGGCCTCCCATGTAAAATCAAGGTACTTATTGAAACAATGACTGGTGACTCCGGGTTTAGCTTGCCTTTCCTTGACGCTTTCCAACTTCAACTTGCGGTTTTCTGTAAATTATTGCCTACAATGAGCATCGCTCCAATAGTCAATGTTTTCTTTCTGCATTTCTGGTTGCATTTCTCACAAAAACTTCATTTGAGGCTAACACCTAATAGCGGTACCCACAGACATAAATACTCCGAATGTTCCACCTCCTTGAAGCATGATTTTACCAATACTATTGACCAATTCTCTTCCGCGGAGTCCATATCTGCAAAAACAACAATAACAAGCTCACATGTGACAATCTCAATACCCATTCAAACAGATGATAACATAATTTATGAAATGTTATTGTGTTTCAAGTAAAAGGCCAATCACGCACGAGAAAACCAAACTGCACCCAGACCCAGGTTGCTCGAAGCATGGTTAGTGCTAACCAGCGTTAGTATATACTAAAACAGTGGATAGCGTTGAACTTGCGCACTGATTGGCTCGTCAAACTCCGAATATCCTGTGCTATTTACCTCCGAGCAACTAAGAAAACATCCTAATTAATTTTTTGTACTGTATATTATCTCACTGTTTTAGTATACTAAAACAACTATTCACCTCAGTATCGGTGGCTAGCGTTGGCTACCGCTAGCCACCTCCAATTCGGTGAATAGTTGTTAATTCAATACCATGATGGAAACGTACAGGTTTTGATACCTCTTAACCAACGGTTAGCATTAATCAGGCTTCGAGCAACCGGTCCCAGAATGGTAATTAGTTTGTGGCTTCATGTCGTTTCTGATCGGTTGCTGCACAATGGGAAATGACTTTGTGTAAAATCAAATCAAAGTGTTCACGGTTTTCAGATTTGCACAGTAGCCTTGGGTTCTCATCTGGAATTTTTGCCTGCATCCCCAAGCCTCTCTCATTTTTCTCAATTGTGTGACTAACAAAATACAATTAAATAAAACAGCTCGATTGACATAGAAGGAACTGCTAGCAGTCTAGCCTGTAATTTGTCCTCCTTCCCCTAAAAGCAAGAAAGTCCAACCATTTGTTGGAGTCACTATTAAATCAACCTTTTGTCATCTACATCTACATGTTCCAGCACTCAGCAAAGTCCCTTTTTGACTTATGGCTGTTTCTGCTTAGGTGACCTCATACACCACAAGTCTTTTTAGAGACTTCACTGCCAAGCCCGCCAGTTCTGCTGGAGAGAACAGGACAGCCACAAAACCGGGGACTACATCTCCAACTCTTACCGAATAGTGTGTGGGTTCTTTTATGTCCCACAGGGAACTTATGATCATTCTGTAGAAGGTATTTGTGAGACAGGGCCCACGGTTTATAGTCCTTATCCAAGAAGACTTTCTCCTCAGTTATTTTAAGATCCTGAGTGTTGATTCAGCTGGGGTCCGAACCCACGACCTCCCATGTGACACCCCGATGCTCAACCAACTGAGTCACCAGTGTGAAAGGCTGAACAGATAGGACAGCATAACTTTATTCTGACAGGGTGAACTCATCAGACATTAGTAAGTTTTGAAGCTTATTAACAAGGATTTTCTTACAGCTTTGACTCGCAATAATGAAAATGAGGCCGACTGTGCTAATAAAGACAAGAAGATTGGAGAGTGTAATGTGGAAGGGACTCAATCTCTCAAATGTCCTTTGGCCAGACATGATTTTCATACACAGTCACAAAGTCTTAGCCTGAAAATTCCAGGACACATTTTCATCCATGTATTTGTAGAAGTAACTTATACTGTAGTGCCCTATCAGTAATATAATAATATTGTAAAAGACAGTGGATTGTCAAATGCGCTTAGTCTTGGCCTTGATCCAATCAAACTAAACTCATTTTTAGAAGCACTATAATGCCATGTTTACACTTGAGCTATGAGACACAAGAAAATTGACCAAGGTAAAGCAATTACACTGCAGTGATTTTGCATGGCTTAGCTCAGTTAACCAAGGTCAAAGTGACAGACTATATTCAGTTGTGGTGATGTGGCGTCTGTATCACCATATCACACATGCATCACTGGATTCCTGCAAAGTCCACTTTTACTCTGTGTGGCACCATTTTTTCGCTGTGTTATTGACTCAAGAGAAATGGAACAAAGCAGGCAAAGTAGTGACAATTCATGTAATCAAGTGAAGCTACGATCCTCGCAGTTGTGAACGCAATTTTTGCAATTGCGTAAATGAAGCCTGAAAAATTCAGGACTTCAACATCTACAGTCCATATATGATCATTTCATATATCATTTCATCGTTGATTCTTTCCATACGGGAACATTAGAACCCACAAATGACCAGCTCCCAACGTCAGTGGCTTCATAGCTCAGTTGGTTAGAGCTTCACACCGGTATCGCGAGGTCACGGGTTCAAACCCCGTTGAAGTCCTGAATTTTTCAGGCTTCATTTACGCAATAATGCAAAAATTACGTTCACAACTGCGAGGATCGTAGCTTCACTTGATTTCATATCTGCAGTTCATATATGATCATTTCATGTATCATTTCATTGTTAATTCATGTAATCTTTATGGCAGTATGATTTGTAGCAAAATCATCCTTTTTCGCCTGGCTTTCTCAACATGCTGTATTAACAACAACTGTTAATTTAATATCGAGGCTTCTACTTGTCACTCGAGAGAAAAAAAAGAAAATAAATTGCAATGACTGCAAGAGATGGTGCTTTCCTTCTAATAGGGAGCATGTTTATCACTTGAATTTTTCAGCAAATTTGTTGCAGTTACGAATGTAACATGGTTTAGTAATTTGACCTAGGTCAATTATAACCGTGGTAAATCCTCAAGTGTGAACACAGCATAAGTAAGCTTAGTGGCAACTACCCATGGCCAGGACAAGCAAAAGCCAGGTTGCGCAGGCTTAAGAACCATTTAAACTATTGAATGCCAATGTACATGTACTTGAACCTGATTGGAGTCAACCCTGACGAAACCCTGACAGATTGCAAAGCCAACTGATTAACAGTCCACTGAGACAAATTTAGCATGTGTGACATTTATAGGGTGCATTTTTCAGCTAGATTACAGAATACCTGTCCACTTACATTTAACCTCACAAGGCTGCCACTGCAGTCCTACAGTCAATATACCTCGTTCTTTAATCCACACCGAGGACAACAGTGGCAGTACAATTTACTCCTTGGAATTACAATATTCATATTCGTTCACTACAGGACTGCGGGAATTAAGGTATACAATATTCATAGTTATCAACTACAGGACCTCAGTGACAAGGTTAAATGGTAACGCTTCCAGGTGAACGGGTGTTCTGTAATAGGCCATTTAGAAATATCAAATTTTAAGGTTGATAGTGAGGCAGTGAGGACAAAAACAATAGAAACGTGTAAGATATTTGCATATTCAAATCCAACACGACATACTTGAGAACCAAAATTTGCAAGAAGCAATCAGGTGGTCTCATTCAACGCGGGGTAGATATGAATTCCAGATCATCAAAGACAAACCCAGTCAGTGGTGAGAGCAATTTGAACCAGAGGCGACCGTGGGCTGATGCATGTAAGGCGTTCTTCCTACTCAAAAACCATATTGCCTCCTTTGAAATAAACACAGGATTTTTAATTGTCCTAGTTGGATCAGTTTAGAATTCTGGAGAGAAGCTTTTAAAACTTCAGTAGCATCTATCTTTTTCTCAAAAAAAGCGGGAATTTAAGAAGAAGTTAGACTACTTTTAATTAGACTGTAGTACTTACTTGAACGCAGAATACGTTCCGAAAAGTGCGGCAGAACTCATTCCAATAGCAAATCCCATCATAAATCCAATTTTCACGCGATCAAAACAGCTTGGTTGTGGTGCTCGTTGCATAATAATATCCTCAATTGTCCCCCTTCCTGCAATTTAGACCACACAGTCCCCGAAAAAAGGAGCATGCAAGAATACCAAATTTATTGGTATGTCTGTTCAAGTATGATAGCTTTATGTGTTAAAACTCAGGAAGACGCAACGGGAAGTACTTCGTGTAAGGCTATGCATATTGTCTCGACGTAATGTAACAATGGTACTTACAGACATGCGACAGACATTCCATGCAACGCAACGCGTCAAAAATTTCTTGAAGCAAGTGTCAGGCCGAGAGGCTAGTAGCTACAGTGGTTTGCCAAAGGAGGCAGAAATACGCAAACTTGAGGTATGTTTACAATGACGAATGATCGGCGGCAGGCACACGCGACGATCACGGCACGTGGTTTAAACTGAGGGGCCGATTTCGTGTTGAAATACTCGAATGTGG
>NC_090885.1:72328606-72338606 GCF_036669925.1 Montipora capricornis | reverse complement strand
TCATCTAATAGCTGCTGGAATCCTGTAAAGGGAATGATTTTCACATTGAAAAAATAATTAATTGTAATAAACTGTAAACTTCCCCCATCTTAATCTTAACAACCTTACCTTTTGCAATATCATGTTGGCTAAGGTGTTTGCCATAGAGATCCGAGATCAAAATTGATGCCATCTCTCTCTGAGTTGCCTAGCAAGCAGAAGATAAGGTTGACGAGAAATATTCCTTCCTAAATCTTTTATAAATTACAACGAGTCCATACTAAACAATATTAGTCTACATTTAAGCGCAACAATAAAAAGTATTATTCATCTGCTGGTTTGGTCATTGAATTTTAACCCATTGACTCCTGGGAGTGAGACTTAATAGATTTTACTCATCAATTGGAGGGGGGAGGGGGAGGGGTATTTCAGGAAGCAAGGGGTTAACTTATAACAATCACTTTATGAACTCTTTCAATACTCAATTGACAACTCCCCAGGATTGGGGCTTTTCTGGGCCAATGAAATACAATCAACAAAACATTCAGAACACAACAACAACTGTTAAGAACCCCATCTGTCTGGAGGAAAACCAGTTGGCTATTTGCAAGTGCGGCTGAGTAGTTGAACCAGGGAAATCTTACCAGGAAAAAATTCGACAAGTGGCCAGAACGAGTCTTGAAGCCGGGAACTCCAGACCTCAAGGCAAGCGTCCTAACCACTAAGCCGCACTGCTTCCTCTGAGAGTGACACTTACAGATTTTACTCTAATGTCTGACAATTTTACTTGTCAATGGTGACCACTTTAAGGATGAATGGCTTTAAGTCATGAGGATATAACCCACTGGTTAAGTGCTCTACCTCAAGGGTAGACTACAATGGATACACAATATATCAGGGCTAATACGAAAATACCAGGAAAGTAGCCTCTCATAGCAGAATTGAGACGCAATGAACTCAACACACACACACACACACACACGGCCTCTGGCCTGGGAATTGATCTCCGAAGCCAGCAGTGGAAGGCAAGTGCTCTCACCACTGAGCCAACACTGCTCCCCATGACATGTAATCTGCACAAAACATTGCTCTTTAATTTGATCGTTGCGTTAGTAATAATTATTATATTACCTTCTTCTCCAAAGCAAGACTGATGGCTATTGCTGGAACCTAGATTCCAGGAAACAAAACACTTTTAATTACCGGTAGTTTTTATACATTTTCTAATATTTCCAATAGTCAGGACACAGAAAGAATCACAAACCAAACTTCAACCTTGCCAGAGTCCCTTTCAGCACTATAGTTCCAACAGTATACAGAAAATCAAAACTAATGTGATAATCTGATGGAATATCGGGCATTGAAGGCACCAGGCTGTGATTGGCTAACTCAAACTCTGAATACCCTTTGCTATTCACCTCCGAGCAACTCTCGCTGGATTTGCGCCAGAAAATATTGTAATCGTTACAGGAATAAATGAGTGAAAATCATCTTTTTGTGCTATTATTATCTCATTGTTTCAGTATATACATGTACTAAAATTTGTGGCTTGGTATTATTAAAATATCCACCACTAGCCACCTCCACTTCAGTGAATAGTTGTTAATAGCCACCACAAGTTTTCCTGTATTTCTGTTCTGAAGCATTTAAACTGTTAATGTTGGAAGTTGACTAAGGGTGACTCGAAACCTGGTCCAAACCTCAAATAATGATAATTAATTAACCATTTAATTATAACTGCTTCAAGGTTCTTGGCAAGTGTGCTCTAGCAATTCTAATCACCATCCCTTTATGTTAAAAAAAGTATCATGTTTAACCTGGGACTTTCCTGCAGATGATAAGTGACTCGATCCCTAAGTTACAAACAAGCTGATTATTTCACTTTGCAAATTAATCAAAGAGTATATCCTGCAAGAGCACTGACCTTATATTTGCTTGAAGAAATGTTGAGTTCAGAAAGTGACATCTGTTGATTATCAGAAGAAAAAAAAAGACTTTTAAATTACAATCTTCACACATGAATCATTAAGAACCATTAATGAAATATTAGTGACGCTAAGTTGAGGTAGTGAAAACTATCTGAACAAATACATGAAAATACACCCAGGACCCATTGAGGTGCAGACCTTGTGAAGCAAAACCAGCTGTTGTTAGCCAACAATCTATTGCTTATCAAATATTTGAATGTGACTTGAGCAACGCAGGTTATGTTGGCTACACACGAAGTAACCTACATCAGCGTGTCAAGGAACACAAACATCCACCTTCTTCCATTGGCAAGCACCTCTGCAAAAAACATGGCTTGATTCCCACGGATCAAAGAATTTTAGCTTTATTAAAAAGTGCAGCACCAAAATTGCTTAATTTTGACATGTTTTGGTCAAATTATTATCATTAACCTGCAATCAGGCCCATTTTTAGCTTCGCCCATATGTTCTCTTATGTCGTCGCTCGCTAAAATTGGGCCTGACCAAAAGTCTCTCAAGAATTCCGGACAGTCGGCCAAATTTTGGCCGACCAAACTCGTGATCTGATTGGCTGTTGAAACGCCGGAAGTGAAAATGCCATCGTGATTGCGCGAAGTCCTCGAGACTAATCCTCCATAAGTGTACGAAAAAATTTGCTCCCTTTTGTTCTTACAATGCCGTGGACGGTGCAACTTGATTTTATTTGTATAAATGGAGATATCATAACTTGTCCAGAATCGGGTTTGAATCTCTGGAACGAGTGAAATTAACGATTCCGTTGTCGAGCTCTGTGGCCATCGGTTGAAAGTACTTTGGCACAAACTTCCCTGATGTTTTGAAAGCTAAATAGCTGGTTCTTTCAAATGGCAATGAAAGCCGATGCATATTGGTTTCCTGGATGAGACAGGGGACATATATATCAACAGGAGAAGATGCTGATAAAATTGCAAGTTACACGAATGCATGTTTTGAATATCTGTGTATCAAACGGCTTTATGTTTTTTACTGTACATGACACGGTTTGTTTGCACACTTCATAATATTTCCAGTTGATTTAACTTAAAACTCGCACTCCAGAAACTAAAATGGCATGTTTCCAGAGAGATCAATTGTACAACAATAAAAGAAACTTTGCGAGTCCATCTTACTGTTCGTACTCCATCAAAAAATTAACAGCCAAACTTATCATGATTTTACTGCGCGCAATTCTAGAAATACACTGCAACTGAAGATATTACCCGAAAAAATCACCAAAGAAACCTTCAAAGGCAAACACGTTAAAGGAATAATGTATTTCCAAACCGTCCAACGACAAAATGCTAGGTTATCTTAAAAGATGTCAAGCTTAAAAGATTGCATATATTCACCGGCCTTTGCCACAATATAGTCGTCGAAAACATTCCCCATGCTTTAAATGTGTTTTTCTCAAATTAAAGCCAACGGTAACTTTCGAATTCGTTTATAATATTCCTCCCACGGTAATTAACTCTGGTCAAAACAAAATAGCGTGAGTCTGCCATCCACATGTGTATTGGTGTAATGGAAGTAAATTTGATTGGCCGATGAAGGACATGTCAATCAATCAAAAAAAGTAGGCGGAAGGAATTTCGAAGAGGAATTTGGTCAGGCTCTATTTTTCGTTTCGCCAACTCCACGTACCACGCGAAACTAAAATAGAGCCTGATCGCAGGTTATATTAACATTCACCTGAAATCTAGCTGAAATGTTCCATGTCTTTCATGACACATTTTTAACATTTTCTTTGTCACATGTTATTGGTTATTTCTTTTTTTCCCATTTTAAACATTTTTATACTAATGTAATTTTACACCTCTACTATATTCTTATTACCCATGATTTTCACCCTGATAAGAATTGAAACGTTATGCACATGCAGTTCTGAAGTTACAGTGTTTAGAGACTTGTATGGTACAAAAACAATCATATCTAGCATCATGATAAACTCACCGCCACATCATCAGTTTCGCCATGCTCAAAGTACTCCTGTAGAAATGCAATAAATGCAAAAATAGTTGCGGACAACCTTGCCTTGATTTTATAATAATATGTAAAACTTCACATAATTATTTCAAAGTGCCCCTGTGATAAAAAAAAATCACTTCTTATTTTCTTCAGATTTTGAAAGTGTGTTTGCTTTAATACCTGACTGGCAAAATTACAACTATGGTCACTTAGTGTTTAGTTAACACAGTTTTGAAACCCAAAGAAAAATAAGAATTGATTTTATGGTCTCAGTGGCACTTAAAAACTTTGATGTTTTTTCAGATAATTTTAATTGTACAGTATGTAATATAATAATTATAATATAATTACTTCTGGTCTAGTCAGCTTGGGACTTTTTTGGCATTAACAAGAAAAATGAGTCTGGACCCCTGCTATCTGATCTAGATATTTCTTAACAACACAATACACTTCCCCTAAAGATGCAGTGTCTCAGTTTCTTTGGAAACAGAGGATGAAATTAAAAACAAAGAACCATTTCCTGCAAGTCCTACCTGCACAATAGGAGTGACATTCTTGCTAAACTCCTCTTCAGTCAGCTCTGGCTCAACCACTTCCATGGTAAAGGGTTCCTAACAAAGCATTATAAGTTAGTCAAACCATAAGTGTCATACCAAGACACAAATTAACATTCTTATTCTTATTAATAGCAGAGTTCCGTGAGGCATGCACACTGAGCACCATGGGTAAGAAAATATAGTACTCCATCTGTGCGATAAAATTTGGTTTTGGTCACCGTTTGTCCACCCCTGCATGTATGCCATTGTGAAACTCTGTGGTGCCACCTGCATTTTTTTGGTGGGAACATCTTTGATACTGGACATCCATGTTATGGTTAATTGATACCTGTCAAAACAAGGTATCCGCTGACCAGTATCACACAAACATTTATTGCAGGTTCAAGTTTAAAGCTCACTGAGGTCAATTTTTGGTTACTGGTTTTCCATTGGATAGCAGGCTGAAGCCAGGTTAACTTATTGTAAGAATAAATAACACGGGAGCTCTGTTTTTCAGCTTGACTAAATCTGTATATTATGCCAACGGGGACTCTCAATAAAGAGTTAGTACCGGTAAGAGGTAATTTCCCCAATTGCAATTATTATTGCTAACCGTATAGTGATCAGCATAACAACCGATCCTTACACATTTTAAGAAGAGAAAATGTTATGTACTTTGATTTTAAGACTTATTTCAAGGAAACTCAAACCCCAGCAACTTAAAGGGAACCTCCACTTCTACAAAAAAGTAACTTTAAATCACAGGAAATAACCTTTACAGTCAAATCTGTCTAATTTAAGCCTTTGTATCCAAAACAAATACCGTATTTACCCATGTATAAGTCGATCCCGTGTATAAGTCGACCCCCCATTTTTGATGGCAAAAAAGGCAATTTCTTAATTTGTTTGTTCAATGTTACTGGGACACTAATCTTTTATTCGTTGATTTATGGATTTGTGGATACACAAAAAAATCAGGGCCTCAAGCGCTTAATAGTTTTGTGGTTCAGCAGTTGTTGTATATGCGGGCATTTTGTCCTTGAGTCTCGAAAAAGTTCTCAGAAAATCGAACATGTAAACCTCAAACTAACCTGTTTCATTGTTCAATGATAAAGGGCTTTAGAGGATAAGCACAACATCACAGAAGCAGGAGTCAATCTTTGAAAATAACTTGCGAACGATGCGAAAATGTGCAAGGTTTAATTGGTCCTTGACTTATAATTTCTCACATGACAAACAAAACAAAACAAAACTCATAAACCAAACAATACGAATACAAAAATTTGGTTTTATCAACGGAGTTGATAATGTAAATTGGTCACCGTACAGAGATTCTAAAAGCTGACGTTTCGAGCGTTAGCCCTTCGTCCCTTCGGATTCGCTCTGACGAAGGGCTAACGCTCGAAACGTCAGCTTTTAGAATCTCTGTACGGTGGCCAATTTACATTATCAACTCCGTTGATAAAACCAAATTTTTGTATACTACTTCCCCACCGACGCAGCACCACAGTTTCTTTAGAAACTACCCCTTCAAACAATACGAAGTTTGCAAAAGCATTTAAATCAGCCAGGTTTGTATAAAGAATAAAAAACAATCATTACCAAACAGCATTTTCACGCAACACGAGGCATTGCACCAAGTTACTAAGCCGTTGAACGATCGCATTTGTTTGAAGAAACAGAAATGCCTTTCAGAGCTTTCCGCCTTTGGAAAACGAAAATTTCCAGTGTCTATTTCATATTTGTGCTTGTGAGTATCTTCAACATTTAGATTTGGACAAATCCTTTTTCATTTCAACTGGAATTGCTTACATTCATTTTGGAAGTCTTTTGTGGCTTTGTCCACTGCGTTCACGTGTTATGCCCAAGACAACATTATTATGTTAATTTTGAATAAAGTACTTAGCTGGAACTTGGCTCAAAATCTTTGACCCGTGTATAAGTCGAGGGCGATTTTTGGAGCTTCTTTTGAGGCCATAGAAGGTCGACTTATACACGGGTAAATATGGTAAGTTTTAGAATCCCTTGTTTTTGTTTTCAAATTTCGCAGGCGCCGTTATATTGAATAATAATTAATGTGACATGTTACGGTTGCCCTATTGTTATTAGACAAAAGCTCTTTGTGTTGGAACAATAGGGCAACCGTAACACATCACAATTATTCAATATGGTGGAACCGGCGAAATTTGAAAGTGAAAATAAGCGATTTTAAAATTCAGATGTCCTGATATACACACTTTTTTACAACAAATTTTGAACAAATTTGTTGCGAAACATTGTTGCCTTTGGTTTAAAGTTCTTCCGTAGCAAGAGGGGAGGTTCCCTTTAAGTTCAATGCTCTCAGTATCTGCAATGAGTTTCTTCGGTTCTTAAAAACCCTGATCCCAGTGTCATATCACAGTTGATCAAAATGCGTTTTGGCTAGTGTGACTCCTTTCTATGCTTTTATCTAATCAACTAATCTTTTTGTCTCCAACAATGTCCAATGAAAAAGTCTTTTAATTTACAATGTTTCAGCAACTCTCTCCAGTTCTAGTTTCAGTTCCAGTGGCAGATCAAGAGGACAGGCTGGGCATGGGCCCCACCTAATGTTTGGATGTTAAAAGAAAAGCCCTTTTCAAAAGGTCTCACCAAAAACCATGAAAGAGCAGAAGATTTTAGCTCTTGGTCTGGATCAGTCACTGAGTTCCAGTTGCACTTTGGAGTAAAATAAAAACTGTCTAAAAATCGTTTTCACAAGGACATTTTATTAGACACTTACATCTTCATCTTCCTCAGATTCATAGTTTGGATCATGCTGATCTGTGACCTTAAGATCTTCTTCACTTAAATATTCACCAATGGCTCCCCAAGTACCCTTCCCTCCTGCTCCACCTGTTGAAACATAACAAACAGCAAAGTTACATGTATCAAAGAATACTAGTGATGATTACAGTAAGAATTGGTCTGAGGTCATTTGAAAACTCAAGGCAAAGCTGAGAGTTTACAGAAACCAAGTTCTCCTTGCCAGATGATCCTGAAAAGCAACAACTTGAGTGTTCAGGCAAGGATCTCAGAACACATAAAATAGAGTTTTCAATGAGGCACCATTGCACAAGTCTTGAAACAAAATAACACACAAATCTCCTATTTTGTCACTTAGTTACTTCAATTTTCTAGTCTATAGAATCTGTAGATAGTAGAATCCACAGATACTATGGGTTTTTTATTCAAATTTGCTGAATGCCAGACAGGTAACGGTGTAATTTGATTCCAATTCCACTTCACATATCCCTCTCCAGGGGGTGACCATAAATTGTATTATATACTGCACATATCACAAAGTCTCAAGACGGTTTACAATAATTCTTTCCCTAATATGAGATTGGACACCAGCTTGTTAAGGCAGCTCTGGCAGCCAGTCTATCAGTCCATATTTGATCTCACCTAACCACCCAACCCACACATGTATGTGAAAAGAGGACAGACCACAACACTGGGCTTCTCCCCCCTATTCTTCACAAACATTGTGACTGAGTGCTTTAATGTCCCAGTGTTGATTAACAGGAAAGGTTGTGAAATGGGGCCTATGGTTTATAGTCCTTATGTGAAGAGGACTTGAAAGTCTAACCATGTGCCAGTGTAATTACAAAGGCAGCATTTTCTCCTCCCATATGAGTGTTGGTCTGGCCAGAGTTGAACTCATGACCTCCCGAATGGCAGCAGATGCACAACAAACTAAGCCACCTGTGCTCGGTGAATTTACAGGAATAATTGCATGAAAGGTTGTCCTTAGCTACAAGAAAGGTTACCATAGTCTTCTCTTTAAGGTCACTGTAAGGCGTAAGTCCCATCTAATGACTGTGGGACATTTAAAATACCAAACACAAATAGTAGGACACAGCGTTTCTAGTGCTGTGCTCTTGCTTTGCCCTTGCCAATTTAGTTGGCTTGCCAAAAACCAAGTCTGAATGGAATGCGGATTGACGGGACCATATAACTGTAATGGGCTGTAACCCGTAACACCTGTTACGGCTGAGCCCAGTCAATGTTACGGGTGATGGTTGCTGCAGAATGAATATTCATGGGGAAAAACAAATTGAAATTTGTTTGTAAACATTTACCTTCTATAGAAAATATACCCTGTGCATCGCTCTAACCAACTGAGCTATGAAACCGCTGATGTTGGGAGCTGGTCATTTGTGGGTTCCAATGTTCCCACAGTTCATACATGATCCATTTCATATATCATTTCAATATATCATTTCATCGCTGAGTCATTCCTCACGGGAACATTAGAACCCACAAATGACCACAATGCTCCCAACGTCAGTGTCTTCATAGCTCAGTTAGTTAGAGCGTCGCACTGGTATCGCGAGGTCATGGGTTCAATCCCCATTGAAGTCCTGAATTTTTCAGGCTTTTTTACGCAATTGCAAAAAATTGCGTTCACAACTGCGAGGATCAAAGCTTCACTTGATTATTATTACTATGATTATGCTGGGATTCTGGTAGTAAAAGTCTAAAAAAACTCGCGTAAACGTTGTAAAAGAAATAAATGTAAAAAAGAGGAAAGGACGTCACGAGGTGAACTAGGAAGTCGCATCCATGTCAGATGTGCAGCAAAACATTAAGCAACGTTACCGCACAATCTTTGTTGACCTTAGTTTTCTCTTTGGCAAAAGTCTGTTAAAAAATCGGGAGAAAAGACGACATAATTAAGCATATTGATTGGCCTTCGCCGAGAATTTTCACCAGGGACGAATATTTTCCATCGCGCGAAATGAACACTGTGTACACAATGAAAATTGACTTGTAACGGAACACCTTGACCTTCAAAGAAAGTTGCTCGTTTCCTCCGCAAAGCAAAATGCATGTGGTAGGCTTCTTTTTAAAAGGGCCTTATAACACAATCCTCACACACTAATAAACTTCAATCTAGTTAGTCCGCATGAGTTCAAAAGATGGACTTGAATGTATCCGAAGTCTGAAAGCAAAATATCGAAAGAAAAAGCACTTTGCATGAGCTCAATTTGACGTAGGTCATTTGAAAGCTTCTGTTCAAACACCTAACACTTGCATAATAAAAAGCTCATAATAAAGAAGCAATATTGTACAAGTACGGGTTTGTTGTACAATTTTAAGCTAATTTGCATCAACTCCAATTATGTAAGCTTAACTTCTGCAACCTCAAATGCACTTATATGCAACACTTTTCAGCTTCCAGTATTCAAAACACTACCAGTGGAGAGTTTTAATGGTCAACTGAACAAACTTCGCGTTTTGCCGACTGTGAAATGACTGTACTGTTGGCCCCGTGGTCACTATTGGGATCAACCGCACGAAATGCAATATTCATGAACTCGAAGACGTGTTTTGCAACGTACGACAACTTGGTTATCGAATGATCCCAAATGCAGTTAAAAGCTAAAGGCATGCGCTAGAAAAATATAGGACATAAGAACGGAATGGTGCAGATGATGTTTAAGGCAAATATTGAAGGACTGATTGTAGACGAAAGCGTTAATTACCTTTCTTCGGCAAACCACGTAGTCC
>NC_090885.1:72318606-72321106 GCF_036669925.1 Montipora capricornis | reverse complement strand
CTCGCCTCCCACCAATCTGGCCCGGGTTCGATTCTCAGACTCGGCGGCGTCACATGTGGAATTTGTTGGTTCTCTACTCTGCTTCGCACTCCGGTTTTCCCCTCTCCTCAAAAAGCAACCTACCATTTGATATTAGTTGTTTGATTTCATTTGATTTCTGTACAGTGTCCCCAATTAGCGCCGCGGCGCTAAATACACTCGACACATAAATACATAAATACATTACATGACCGTGCGGAGATACGAAATTTCTCTTCTCGTGTTGAACATTATTATTACAAGTTATTTTATATTGTATAAACACCAATGAAATACTAAATCATTTCACAGAAGGCATCGAAAGGCGCGATTTTTATATGTAACCATAGCAACAGTAATCTTTTCACGTGTGACATATTGTATTCACGTGTGAAGATGTCATGTTTTCGCGCGAAAGCTCACTTGGTATTTCATTGGTGTTTATACAATAAAGTTCATTATTATTCTCCACTACTCGGTTAATCCGGACACCTGTGGCTTGGTTGGTTGAGCATCGGGCAGTCATGCGGGAGATCGCTGGTTCGAACCCCGGCCGGATCTTAAAACATAGTTCTAACTATGCTTAAAATAACTGAGGAGGAAAGGGTTAGACTTAGAAGTCTTCTCGGACTGTAAACCGTAGGCCCCGTCTCACAAATGTCTTCTATGTTCATAAGTTCCCTGTGGGACGTTAAAGAACTCACACATTATTCGAAAAGAGTAGGGGATGGAGTCCCCGGTGTTGTGGCTGTCCTGTTCTCTCCAGCAGAAGTGGCCGGCTTGGCAGTGATGTCTCCAAGAAGGCTTACGGTGTATGAGGCCACCTAAGCAAAAACAGCCATAAGTCAAAAAGGGACTTTGCCAAGTGCTTGCTGGAACAGTTAGATGTAGAATCCAACTCGTTCGGATGAAGCTGTTTCCAATCCAGAATGACAGATATTTAAGACGCCACTTATAGTGGTTGCAGGGCTATGAAGATCGCCTACTACACAATTGATCCAATGTAGGCAGATGACGTGGTAAAAGATTCAGTCCGTTTTCTAGGCAGAGGCAACGTCATCAATTTGTCCCAAATAGTATTGACGAGTCCAAGTTTTCGTCGGAAAATTACAGTTTGTCCATGGGGAAGCAATTTCTTATGTGTAACCGATCTTCCTACGGCTAGATTCTAGAATACCCGTCCACTTATTTCCTCCTCAACAGCATGCAATATTAAGGTGATTTCCGGGTAAAAGAACCCGTCATAGATTTCCGATGAAACTTGGTATGATGACATTACAGTACAAGGAGATGTTAAAAAGGTAATAAAAAGAGGGGGTCACCGTGCTTGTTTTCATGCCACGATGCTGACAAATATGGTTATTTAGGTGACTTTTGGTTATCTCAGTGCACAACAAACAAGATCGTTTATTTTTCAATGCGGCGTGCTATATCACACAGAGTTCGACTTTCTTTGATTGCTTATTCATCTACGTCCCAGAAAAAATGGCTTCAAATACCCTGCATTATTAATTGATATTTTTATCCTTTAAAGGAAACATAATTTGGACTTGCTCTGCTGGGCCCGTTACGTCTCTATCTGTAGCATTTATTTCATTTGCCAAAAAAGTAGCTATAGATTTCTGCCAAATTTTTTGTCAGTTATTGCGGATATTGTTCTCATTGAATTTATAAAATAAAAAGTGGGGGTCACCGTGCTCGTTTAAGAGAAAAGGAGCTTTTATCTCGCTATCGAGCTTAGTTTGAGGGAAATCCCTTATGTTTTGTACGCGCGCGCGCTCATGTGCGCGTGCTGATGACGCAAAAATCGTGCGCAGTAGAAATGCGCAATGCAAAACCAGGGAATCACCTTAAGAGACCAGAGCTCAACACAGCCGTCGTATGTCTTATGCAGCACGAAATAAAAAATGAGAGGTTAAAATTTGCCTTGCTCAAGGTTAATTCTTGAGAAACTGCAAACCGGGAGAACATCACACCCCGGCGGGAGGGCAGATGGGGGTCAGTGAACCGAAAATGTTCTAAACTTCCGATGAGGGAAACCAGCGTCCCTCTCGCATCTGCTTTACCCACTGAAGTCTCACACCGTGAAGCTTAAAGCGCATCCAAACAAATATCTGTAAGCATGCGCATACAATTGGCACATAAACAAGAACGTAAAAACATCCCCAGCGTAAATTATCGTTCGCGCTGTCTTGGAAATTAGTTCTCTTATCAGTTGATGATGTCCAAAGATCGTCAGAATAGAACAAGGAATGGCCTGTTTGCTCTGCTAAAAGCCACGTTCCAAGGAGAGGAGCTATTGTTTGTCCAGGCTTAGAGAAAAGAGCTGATGTTCCAAAAATCAAAGCTGATATGGCTTGTTTACGATTATGAAGGACGAAATCTTCATCCACAAGATCACTAATTATAAGATTGAGAAGTTTACAGGTTCCCTCTGTGAATACACGATTGCTAAAAAGAAAAAAATATATAAAGAAGTCTG
>NC_090885.1:72311106-72316106 GCF_036669925.1 Montipora capricornis | reverse complement strand
TCTGTTTTTAAATCAAGGCTTAAAACTTGGGTTACTCTCTCTCTCTCTCTCTCTCTCTCTCTCTCTCTCTCTCTCTCTCTATATATATATATATATATATCTTGAATGGTAAATTAATAGCACCCTGAGTAACTAACCTCGCAATGTAAAAGCAAAGTAATGTAGGCCAGTTGGGACCACAAACCAGCATAACGACGCTCAGTGCAAGCTTAACATAAAACAGCCACTTAATCACTGTGTAAACTCCAAATTGACGACACAAAGCCAAGAAATAAAGATTGTTGATGTGAGGTGCGACAAAGGACACGCCTAGCAAAATGGAACCTGTCTGGGGAGAAATAAAGTCTCCAAGCAACTTGTCCAAAAACAGAGGAAAAAAATTGCTGTTGAAGTGACAGTGAAGCACCTGTAAAAAAATTAAGGAATCAAGACAAAGGTAGCAGTTTTTTTCCTAGTATCATGACTAGCCTTGAGTATTATTGTAGCTGATTTCCAAAATTTTGCCGAATCGCAGTTACATGGAAGGCACAATAATCACGCTGGGGTGAGTAACAAAGAACACCTGGTCACATTTGATGAGGGTAACCTCAAAACAAGAAATTTAACTGAAGTTTGAGTAGAAAATGTAAAGGAGCCTTCAACCTTGAAAAGATAATAAGTAGGGTTGTTTTGTATCATGGAGACCATACAATTCTTATAGGTGAGGCTACTTAACAATTAAGACGCGTAGATCGCAAGGGCTACGGGTCTAATTGTTTTAGCATCACCCAACTAATTAGACAGAAAAAGCAATAATAAAGTTACCAAATACAAGTTTAAAAAATATTTAATTGGGAATTAAACGAAAGAAAGCGTCACACTTTTCGCTACGCGAGGACTATTACTAATAGTCCTCTAGTAGCGTAGCCAATCAAAATGCAGGATTTGCATTAGTCCACTAGTTGGGTGATACTAAAAACTATTAACTTCAGGGAAGAACAAACAACAAAACTATATTATCAACACTATAATGAATGGCAACACAGAGGAAAAAACTAATACATAGAGATGAAATACATTGACAACAGAAATCTATCCTACGCCATAAAATAAGACGTGTTGGAATAAACGAAGACAAATGCCAAAAAGGTAACAAGCGGGGAGGGTAAGTCAAACATTTCCCTGTAAAAGTTGCTCAAAAGCATACCTTGCAAGAGTCAGAGCTTGCTTCTTGAAATTTTTCATCAACCTACCTGAACTAAATTCATTGCTGAAAACCACATGAAGTTAGAGTGAGTCATAAGCTGCTTGACAAATATCTTGAGCTCAAGGGA
The DNA here is from genome assembly GCF_036669925.1 of Montipora capricornis. Taxonomy (NCBI): domain Eukaryota; kingdom Metazoa; phylum Cnidaria; class Anthozoa; order Scleractinia; family Acroporidae; genus Montipora; species Montipora capricornis. Next base: position 72,314,793 of record NC_090885.1, on the reverse strand, counting down.
TTGATCAGCTGTTGGTAAGGTGGATTGTATTTCTAGCCTGCTAAAATAATTTTTATATGGGTGAGTCTTGCAAAATCTTGTTTTCGATCTTACCCCTTACATTTGAACCTGGGAGGCTCAGAGCCAGATAGAACTGTTTTGCTGGATAATATTTACAAAGCCCAGGCAAATGACTTCAACATTTGCTTCCACATCTGTTTGATTTTGTTGTACAGCCATGTTGAAATCATTATTTTAAGACCCTGGGTGTTGCTTTCATGCTGCCTCCCCACTCCACCTTCCTGGAGGGGGGTACTCCCTTATATGGGCTATATAGGTATGTGTGGCCCCAAAGGGTATGGTTTGTTAGCTGTTTTGGTCTGAAATAGGGTATCAATTTTGACTATTTCGATCTGAAATACATGTAGAGTATGGTTTGTTCACTCAAGTCTTAAATTGGGTGTGTTTGTTAGAGGAAGCTTTTCTTCATCATTAGGTTATAAGACCATCAACAAAGCCCTTCTCAAATTATTAAGCCAACTGTGTAACAGCTAAGATAGGTCTGAAATAGGGTATCAAATTTTTGGTCAGATCTGAAATAGGGTGGGGAAAATCTCAGAGTTTGGTCTGAAATAGGGTAAGGGTTTCAGGAGGCAGGCGACACACTCCTACCCAATTTTTCTGGGAGTAACTCCCCCTCCCGGGCTTCAGCCAGGCTTGAGCCCACTACATCCTACATAGGTAGTACAAAGGTTAGGTACAGTAAAAAAATTGAGCAAGAAAGGGTCACTTGTCATTGATCACTACTTGTCATAAATAATAATTATTATGAAAGGAAATTAAATAATTTATATCATTTCGGCGGTCAGTATTTACATTTTATAAAAATTTTTTTTTCATCCGACCTAAAGGTTAAAAAGATGTTAAAAGTTACTAAATTTTCGGAAACCAACTGCTGCCTTCATCAGAGTTCAATTAAAGTGCTTTTTAAGTTGACGCTTTGTTCGAATTGAACTCAAATTGATAATTGAACTCTGAGGGTTGCCCTGTTAAACACCTTTTTTAACTTTTAGATCAGATGAAAACATGTTTTCATTTATATTAAATAATTTTCTGACCTTTCCTCTTCTTGAGGAGAATCAACTTTCACTTTCTTCAAAAGAAAATGCTGCTTCAGCAAAAAGGAACTGGTAAGAAATCCAGTGAGTGAAAATACAGAAAGCAATGTGCAAAATACATGAAATGAGCTCATGTGATCTCTATCCCAAAAGTGATGAGACATGAACACCGAGATGGCGCCACACCCACTGAAGACTGAACAGTACCAATTAAGTGCTGCCCTGTCCTCTGAAGACAAAGCTAAGTCAGCGAGTAGGGCAAGGTGGTTCAAGTCTATCATTGTCAGGAAACCATCATACAAACAGAGACAAAGGACAAACTGAATTGAAGGGTGAATCCAGCCAAACCAAATGCTCAGGAATGCAAGTGTGAAGAGTGGTCCATACTTCATCAGAGCCCTGTGTGGTGATGATAAATAAAATTACATAATTATTTTTAAGGCTTTGCTCTAAATTCACGAGTTTCACCATAGGTAACCCAAGCTCGATATATGAATATCTGTACTGTACTATATTATGCAAGAGTAGAAATATAAGGATTTGGAAACTGTTTTTCTCAAAATTAAAAAAATATTTACGATTTCAAAAAAAAAAAGCTTACCCTTGCTTCAGTCTCGTGTTTCTTTGTCTCTGGTACGGTTTCTGGGTCAATTAAGAGCAACTTAGGTGGTTTTTGGTTCCTGTTCTTTTCCCTCTATATATTCTTAAATTGCTCTTAATCAACCCAGAAACCGTACCAGAGACAAAGAAAGACAAGACTGAAGCAAGGTAAGCTATTTTTTTATTTTAAATCATAAATATTTATTTCCACTCTTACATAATATAGTACAATACAGATACTCATGAGCTTGGGCTACCTGTGTTTTCACAGGTATTACTTTGAGTACTCATGGGATTCATAAAAGAACGTACATGTACAAGTATGGACATGACAAGACATAAGGATACTGATGGGAAGAATTTATGGTATCTGTCAAAGCCAGACATGTTGGATAATGATATGCAACAAATGAAATGCGAGCTGAATTTAATAAGCATGAGTCCACCCTGATACTCGAGTGTTAATACAAAGTGTCCCAAAGCTTCTGCTCCTCAAGTACCGTATTTACTTGTGTACACGCCAACCTTTTATGATCTAAAAATCAGCCCAAAATATTGCCCTTTACTTATACTTGAGTCATACAGATGGAGTTGGTTTGGTAGCCCTAGAACTATCAGGTAATTAATGTCGTAAAAAACGTTGCTGTTATTTATCGTGGTGAAGTACAATAATAAAGTATTCTTGTTTGTCTCACAATGTGGTCACTTTGTGATGTAGATCCCGACGTTTCAACTGCATACTGCTAGTCTTCATCAAGTGATGATGTCGACTAGTTACGTGTCACCTTTTAAGCAGGTTTCTTCACTGTGATTGGTTGGTTTTCAGCAGCTGTGATTGGTGCATTTCAATCCTCGCTGTTTCGGTGTGTTGTTCCTTCGGCGGTCTGTCATATGGTTCTCCTGTTGTTGTGTTTCTTGATCGTGGGCATCCATGCTTTCGGAATTTCTATTCCACTATCCCTGTTGATGTTGTTAGTGTGAAGTCTTATGTGAATCACCTCTTTTTGACCCTGCGTGTGTACCAATGATGATCACGATCAATAAACTTTACTTCGTTCCAAAGCAGGTTGTGTCCGGTGTTGTTAGTGTGTTCTGAAACTTGCCCATACCGACTTGCCCGTACCCAGACCTCCACCGTTTCAGAAACTTTTTGGAAAAAAGCTAAACTAAACTAATTACCAAGAGGCACAATAGGCATCTAATTAATTAAATAATTAATAAGAGACCACATTTCAATCTATAGTCGAAAAAACACTACAGTAACTCACAGCAAGTAACAAGAAGTAGAGGTTAATGGTAAATAGATTTAAATGCAATTAGCTACAAGGATCAAGATGGTTGAGTTGCAGTTGTGACGTGGCATTCGCTAAATAGTATCTTTTGTAGTATTTCTTGCAGCCTTTAACCCATTGACAACTGTGCTGCCCTGGACCGCCCCCATTGACGAGTAACATGGTTTGTTTAGCTTTTACCTTCCCTCTTCTCCCTGAAGCTTTTGTTTACTATCTTAGCAATAGTTATCCAGAACTCACTTGTCATAAGGGTTGGGTGAGTGGGACTTAGAATGAGTGAGGGGCATATAGTACACTCACCTAAAGCGTTTTTCAACAATTTCTGGTTGACTAAGGCCTGACCTTCAAAAGGAATAAATACATTATTATTTTAATATTGGACGAAATAAGACAACCATGGTAACATTTTAGAGGACGAAAAAGGTTAAAGCATTAACCTCTGATGGAACATATGTCTGTGGGTTTCCTAGTCCCTTCTGACTTGTATATCTGAATCCAGTTGTTCAAACGATGGATAGTGCTATCCGCCAGATAAATCACTAACCAATGGATAAGTAATTAATACACTGTAGCAAAACCAATTGCACTATCCAATGGATAGTGATTTATCCAGTGGATAGCGTTATCCACCTTTTAACAACTGGGGCCTGGTGAATTGTTGAGTTCATATGAAACAAAGTTACTAGAGGAACACCAGG
>NC_090885.1:72298606-72306106 GCF_036669925.1 Montipora capricornis | reverse complement strand
ATTTCCATACAAACCTTTGAATTCCTGCCATGTTGCCCAGATTACCCATCATGCAATCGAGAGCCTGAACTCGCCAATCAATACGATTATAACTAAAACATGAAATTCTAAGCCATGACAGTCATTAACTAAGTCACATGAAATACATGTAAACGAGTTCAATTCTTATAGTGTCGAATGAGTTAAATGTCAAAAGGTGGCTAGATTGCAGAATACCCGGCCCACTAAATGTCTTACTTAAAAACTGCCACCGCAGTCCCGCAGTCCGCAGTGGCTTAGTACAGAAAATGATATTCATATAAACAACTCTGTTCCTAAACCGGGTATTCCGCAATCGCTCCTTAGCCTTCATTTTGCTGTTCGGTTAACTACACGCTTCACGAGATCGTGTGAAGAAGAAAGCACTCGTTTACTGATTAAGCCTAAGCGCTCATTTCAGTGCTTAGGCCTAAGCACTGTAACCCCATATTTTAGCTTTCACGTTGCGGTTCGGTACGTTAACTACACTTTTCACGAGATCGTCTTGTCCTTGAACAATTTTCATTCATCAACTACGCCCGGGACTACGGGACTGCGGACCGCGGTGGAAGTTTTTTTCAGTAGGACGTTTAGTGGGCCGGGTATTCTGCAATCGCTTAAAGGTGCAGAAAGGTAGCGAGTTCCACGGTTTTGGCATAGCAACGCTGAAAGCATGATTACCATATGTGACAGTGCTATTACTACGTACATCTTGGACAATAACTGCATGGAAGAACGTAAATACCATGCAGGAGCATATCTTCCGAATAAATCCACAAATGTAATCAGGATTTTGAAAACTAAGGTCTTACTCTAAGTACTATCACCAGAGAGGTATTTCTGTATTCGTGAAATAATGAAAAACTAAAAAAAGGACAACTTGTAAACGGTAAAACCCTAACCCTAACCCTAACTGTAAAATTCATGACTCAAGGCTTTGTCAAAAACACAGCTGTCAAAGCAATGAAAATTTTGGCCTAGGGGTTACAAAACCCCACACTCATCCTAAATTAAGTCTAATTAATAAACGCTTGCTGTGCAATCTACTGTTTATTACACAAGTTCCTAGCCTGATCATGTTTCTTGTTTTAGTTTCTCTTTCTTGATCGATTCAGACCTACAAGAAGTTTTACTAGCACAGCACAATTTTGAGCTAAAAGTGTCAGTAATAACCCAGACATTAACTTGCTTTGACTGAATTATCTCCCATACATTATAGGCCTACTTTACAAAAGTACAGTTTCCATCCCCTCTAACGCTTGTATGGTACTGGACGATCTCGGAAGTGTGTACTTCTGGCAACAAGGTTGTGTCTGCCAGACCCCTTCCCCTTGTTTTTGGACCGGGAGTTTGCATCATTTGTATAATAATTATGGCGATTATAACCATACATGTACTCACTATACACGTTGTCATAATTATTGTGTGGTGGCACATAATTATCGTTGTCGGCACCATTTTTGAAATAACAGGAATTATTTCTGTTCTCTCTTGCTGGAAATCTGCTTGGTGTGTTATCGGTGTTTTGTAAACGATGGACAAAGTCGCTTAATCCATAGCGATTGTCGCTGGAATGACCTCTTTTAAATGACTTATTTTTATCCCCTTTGAAGTGATGAATTTGACGTGTGCTGTATCCACGGTCCATTCTTTCAAAACCTTCACCCCTAGGGGCATGAGGGAATTGGACACTGTTGTAACTAGAACTTGGTCTGTTGCTACTTGACCTATTCTTTGATCTCTTTTCCTTATGAATGGATGACATATCTTCACTGTGTGAAAGAAAAGAGACAGACAGCACCATCAGTTTTACTGCCCAACACACCACTTTCTTGCTGCATTGGATGGTAGTTTAAATCAAGACTTGGTAGAGTCTGGGTTGAGAACTTAATCTGCTTTACTGAAAGTTGAAAGCAGTGCATTGCTGTATACTGCTCTATTTAACAAATTGATGTCAGTTTTTCATGTGTCTGTCCTGTTATTGACAATGAATATCGTACTAACATTGTCAAAGTACAGTAGCTGTGGATCCACAAGGCGATCCACAGCTACTTTGACAATGTTAGGACGATATTCATTGTCAATAACAGGACAGACACATGAAAAACTGACATCAATTTGTTAAATCGACCAGTACCAAAAAGGCAGAGGGATCAAAATAAAGTCAAAAAACGAGAAGAACGCGAAACAAAAATGCGAGAGACTTCAATTTTCTTCAAGCTGACGCCACCAATATCGCGTCAATTTCGCATAAATTGTAAATTTATGCGTCTGTCCGGTTATTGACAATAAAATTAGCCAATGAGCGCGCGAGAATTTTGCAGTCATTGTAAAATGTATTTTTGTAATAAAAAGTTAACCCATTGACTCTTGGGAGTTGAGGTGGTTCAGGAGTAAATGGGTTAACAACCTCTACATCCACTTTTTGAACATGGCAAAAATTATTGACATGCAACTTACACTTTGGGAGTCCTTGTCTTTAGGTCCTCCAAGTAGTTTTCACGTTCCATTGGATAGCCTCTGGCTTTACTGAAGGCTGAAAAAAGTTTAGAACAGAAGAATAGGTAAACAAAAACAAAACTGATTGATAGAATGACTGATTAAAATCGAAAACTTGAAGCCTGCGCAAATGCTTAACTTATTCTCACGAGCCTTAACACTCACCCCTCCCCTGCCCCATCCCAAGGGGTTTCCTATTGACAAGTAAAATAGTGTGGTTCAAGAGACACAAAATGATGTGGAGTTTTGTTTTAATTACAGTGATAGAGACTAAAATGTTTGCTACAGAGCAAAATCTATAACTGGTCCACTTAGGACGATTTTACTTAGGCTGAGGGGTGAAAGGGTTTTACCGTATTATTTTTAACTGGTCAAAGTTGGATTAACTAGTGGACTAATGCAAATGCTGCATTTTGATTGGATTTCCAAATAAATATATTTTCAACTTGTATTTGCTAACTTTATTATTGCCTTTTCTGTCCGACTAGTTGGGTGGTACTAAAACAATTAAACCCTTCGCCCTCAAGGGCCACGGGTCAATAGCCCATACGGCTTTCGCCTCATGGGCTATGGACCCGTAATGCGGGCTACGGGTCTAATTCTTAAATATGCTGTAGCACAATTTCACAAGAATTTAACTGTACAAGCAGACCATGTGGGGAGGTAATTTTCTTTTAAAATGAAATCTTGAAACAAAATGACAGCTTTCAGGTTTGCAAACAAAGGTAGGCAGAAACGTGTCCTCGCTTGGTTCAAGCAAGGATGATGTGGAGTTTTGTTTTAATTACACTGATAGAGACTAAAATGTTTGCTTAACTGATACTTAACTGATTAACTAACGGTACATTGTTTTGTTTCTCAAAATTCCATACAGCCAGGTCCTGCTTCTTTCTGGACATATTAAGAGACACATGTACTTTCAATCACAATGCACACAATGTGTGACTTAAAATTACATTGTCACCTTCAATGGCTCTTTCAGGTGTGTATCCCCTGCATTCAATAAGATACCTAGGATGAAATGGAGCACTTAATCATATAATGTATGTAAATTTAAAGTGCTACTATGATAAAAAATTACTTATTTTTCATCAGATTTTGAAAGAGATTGCCTGACAATTGACTGGCAATATTTTGAGCTTTGATTTTTACCCAAAGGCTGTTTACTTTGAGTGTAAGTTTTGGATTTCACAGTCAGCCATTACTGATGTTCAAAACTGACTGATTGAACCTCAGAGGATCTAGGGAAAAGTGATGTCATTTACTCACCAGCTTATTATTATTAAACACGAGTTTAAAAGCCTGAAAACCCGAAACTCCCGTGCTGCATATTAATTCAGACGCGTACACACAAATTGCATTCTTAAATTATTGAGTCTTTGACATCACTTTCTTGATCCAGCTCTCTCAAGATTTTAAAGTTAGTAATGGCAGACTATTAAATAGGAAAATTCCACTTAAAATTATCAGGTATCTTTTTTAAATCAAGGCTTAAAACGAATGTCACTTACTGTTTAGGTAACGCAATTTTGAAATCCAAAGAAAAATGAAAATTGACTTTTTTTGTCGTAGTAAGTAGCACTTTAAAGAACATCTTGTGACAAAATATATATATTAGAAGTTGAAGAGTTGATTCAACTAAAGCAGGCTCACTACATTTTAATATTTCACCATTATTTGATTATTTTGTTAAGGCAAAAACCTTATAACTGACTTTGATGCAAAGATTTTTTTTGTCTGTTCCATGGGTGATGATGCCCTGGGATGGGAAGAACTCTAACATCAAACTCTAGCATTTTGAATCTGCTGTAACTGGTTTATGTTACTTTCTACTGACAGATGAATAAATTGAGGGTAATTAACACTCTGTAAGGTAGTTCATTAATACCAGAAATCTCACTGAACTTAAGCAAAAAAGTCACTTACATACATACATAATTTTATTTGTTGAAGCAGGTCAGGAAAAGCTAGGCAACATATAAAGCTGATGTGAACATGCCGACAAAATATGCTGAAAAATCTACAACCTGATTTTCATGAAATTACGTCAAGTTTAAAATAATAAACGTTACTGTTTTTGGTTGTTCCTTCAGCAGCTTCTTTTCTGTATGATATGAACAATGTGTGTTTTTTTCTGTTTCCTCTTAAAGTGACCCCATGATAAAAAATGTCACTTCCTTTTTTTCTTCAGTTTTTGAAGTAAGTGTGTTTGCTTAACACCTGACTGGCAAAATTTTTAGCTTTGACTTTTGTCCAAAGGCCATTTATTTTGAGTGTAAGTTTTATATTTCGCAATTTGCCATTACTCAAGTTCAAAACTGACCAATTGGACCTCAGAGGGTTGGATCCAGAAAAAGTTGACGTTAAAGGCCCACTAGCTTAAAATTTCAGCGTGTGAATGCACCTTATTATATATGCAAAACACAAGTTTAAAAGTCTGAAAGCCCAAAACTCCTGTGCTGCATTTTACCAACACATGCATTGCATTCTTAAGCTAGTGAGCCTTTGATATCATTTTCTCCTTGATCCAGCTCTCTCAAGAACTTAAAGTTAGTAATGGTGGACCATTAAATAGGAAAATTCCACTTAAAATAGACAGGTGCCTTTTTGAAATCAAGGCTTAACACTTTGGTTGCTTAGCGTTTAGTTAACATAGTTTTGAAATCCAAAGAATAAATAAAAATTGATATTTTGGTCACAGGGGCCTTTTAATGACTTCTTGAGTTTGGCATTCCTTTTTCTGACTTGGAAGTGCATTCAAGCTTAAGGGTCCATGATAACTGATTGATGTTCTTCCAATTTCTGTTAGAGGTAATTATTAATTAAGACTGTACTTTTGTCTTGTTCTTGTGCTTCTTGATTTTCTTGATGTTTTTTCCTGAACCTTAAAGTAGGCTGACTAATCACAGTGCCTGCCGTTTTAAGAAGGATACTCTACCTTTCAGAATTCACATTCAGAGATACAGAACTGCAGTTGACCTTTGTTTTTGACCATTTAACCCGTTAACTCCTAGGGGTGAGACTTCATACATTTTACTCTGTCTAATGCCAGATGATTTTACTCATCAGTTCAGGAGTCAATGGGTTAATGATTAAAAAGACCATCTTTCTCATGCAGTGCTTGTAATGTGCATTAAGGGCTGTGCCTACTATTGTTATCGCGGATACATTCTGTGGATCTCAAGATACTCGGGTTTCCTATGAGTGATGCTTACTAATACAGGGATATTTTTACACCATTTAAAACAATGCAGAGAAAGCAGAACTTGGCAAGTACTCTTGGTATCTAAAAAGAAAATTCAGGGTAACCATGCATTTTTCAGAGATGATAATATTATTAAGCTTCAATTTGGAAAAGAATGACATCCATTGCTTTGTATTTTAGAGCTTTTTACAAATTAATATTGTTGATTATTTATCTTTGAAAAATGCATGGTTACCCCCAATTTTCTTTTTGGATTTCAATAACACTTGTTACGATCTTCTTTTCCAGCATTTTCATAAACCAGGAAAAATACCTTTGAATTAGTAGGCACCGTCCTTAAAGCTCTTCTGTCTTGCCAAAAAAGGGACACCGGTACATGTAGCATAATTATAATCATGTACCCTTACTTACCGACAAACAATATATCCAGATCTGTTGAGGCCATGGGTGCAATGAACTCCAATAAGAGAACCTGTACACAAGGTAATGGCCATTCTTTAAACACATATCCAGACAAGTAGCTTTGGTCAACAACCAGGGGCCGGTTTCTCAAAAGCCTGGTTAGCTCTAACTGTTGGTTAAGAGGTATCAAAACCTATAGGTTTTCAGGGTAGGAAGGCATAAAGAGCAACTCCCTGCTTTCCCCCAAGATGCTCTGAATTTCTCAATAGTACTTGTCAATAGCTACTAAGGTTTTAACCCTAACCCTAACCCATGACTGTGTGACTGCCCTACCACCAAGACATCATCCAGCCATCTGAGACCTGTTCCTTACATGTACAAGTACAGCTTCCAGACTGCTTGGTAAATTCATTTCACATCTGAAGTTCCAAGGTACAGTTTTTCATAATTACACCTTCCAATCATACAAAATGCATTATTTTTGTTACTTCGTCTCTGTCACTTTAATGCTAGCCTTTGCAGCCTATGCTGGTTACAGCAGCTCCCTACAATTTTCAAAATGTCAAAATCAAGAAAAAAATTGTTTTACCTGTAGTGTCATTTGCCAGAAAACGGCAGGCTTCAGTCTTAAACCTTGAAAAAGATGATAAGAGCAAATAAACTAGTTATTGCTTTTGGAAATTTTCCTGACAAAAATGCCTTGCAATAAGACAAAATTATATGTGATAAAGTGTACAGGATCACTGTGGCCGAAACAGTCACATTATCTCCAAACATGGTCACAGACATACCTTGTGAGGTCCAGGGAATGGGTGGCTTAGACAAATGTATGGGGGTGCTGGAACCAGCGGACACATTTTTTCGGAAAAATATTCTGCTGGGGCCTTGCAGATGGCAGTGACTGTGAAAGGGGGTTGAATCTCAGTTCGTGTGTTCAATTACCTTAACAAGCCCCTCAAAATTTACAGATGCAGCAGTATAGGGGACCTCTACCCATTAGCCGGTGAGGGAGAATCACAGGAGAAAACCAATGGGGGTGCAGGGTACAAGGTGGTACCCCCTAGGGCTCCAAAGGAAGATGTTCAGATTGGATTGGAAGCTAAACAGTGTAGTGCAGTTTTAGTGAAGGATGCTGATGTCCACACTTTATCAGTAAAAGAGATGTTCCCTATCAGCAGCAATTTCATCTGGAAGAAATTGAAGAGGAAAAACTTAGGCTTTATGACGTGTTGTCCACTTATGCAGACTGCATTTCAAAGGGCCCGTGGGATTTAGGTACTGCAAAGGGTGTACGACATACCATTGACACAGGCTCTGCCCAGCCAATCCAGGTAGCACCTTGAAGAGTCCCCTTTCACAAAAGCCAGGAAATTCCC
>NC_090885.1:72283606-72293606 GCF_036669925.1 Montipora capricornis | reverse complement strand
ATTAAAATTCAGTTCTGTTTTTTTTTTTATTTTCCTGCGGAGATCTAGATCATTTATCAACTAGAGCCAACAGTTCGTACACCATACGGATTCTTTGAGACATTTTCGGATGTGATCAATAAAGCTTTGACAGCCCATAAATTTTGATTGATGAATCAACAAGCATAACAGTTTCAAAGAAATTGATCATTTTAAGTACATATTTCTGGGGAGGGATAAGACTTTATTATTGTGCAATTTAGCAATTTGAAAGGGTACTGCAGCAGCAACTAAGAGGCAATAGATTGAATATTAATTCTTGAATATTAATTAGCTTGAAAACCTCTATACATCTCTACTTCAATGTCCATAAACTCTATGGGACATTAAAGATCCCACACACTGGTTGAAAAGAGTAGGGCATGGAGTTCCCGGTGTTGTGGCCTAGCCTTTCCTTCAGCAAAGTGGTCAGCTTGGCGTAATCTCCTGAATGGACTACTGATCAATGAGACCACATAACAGCAAAACAGACAGTAGTCAAAGTGATGAAACTGGTAAACCTGGTAGACCTAAATCATGCAGAAAAAGGATAATTGGAGTGACTGAAGAAACTAGCCTACAGGTATGAGATGCTAAAGTAGTGAATCCTCAAAAGGACAAACCAACAGAAAAAATATTACTCTCATGACCGGGAAAAATCTGATCCCTGTAAATTTATGAAAACAGCTTGGATGAAGCTATTATTTCAACTAAAATTAATAAACACACTTTCCTCTAGGAAGGCCAGTTGTAAATTTCAAAGTGAGAAACGTTTAAAAAGCCTACCTGTTTCTGCTACAGCTACTGTAAATTCTAACATTATTATTCATTACCTTTCAGATTGTTTGATTCCATTGTCATGACTACTTTCACTGTTATATTTCTGAAAGCCAAAGTTGAGGGAATTGTCAGTTTCATGTATGTTACAATTTTGATCATTGCAGTTATTTTACTTGTCAATGCGGCATGGAGTCAATGGGTCAACAATTTCTACCTCCACTCAAAAACTTTGTCTTATGCCAGACGATTTTGCTCATCAATGTTCAGGGGTCAATGGGAGTCCATAGGAGTCAACACACCTGACATTAGACTCACTCCCAAGGATAAATGGGTTATTTATAATTTTTGTATCGCACAGTATCGTGTAACTTTCTGACTTCAATGCAAATTTAAGTTTATTTACATTGGAGACTTCTGCTGTTGCTTTCTGTTTACCAAAGATCATTCTCAATGTTATGAATGTGTTTTCTAGAATTTTTTAGCATCCAGATTAGGGCTGTTTATCAATAGTATCCTGGCAATTCAGCAGTTATAAACAATGAAGTCAAGAAAACATGAGCACTGATAAAAAAAGTTGTGATTGTGAAAAATAATTTGACACTGTACATGTACGTCTGCAAATGAGGAGACCGTGTGCCAAAAGCTTTTGTCTAATGCTATACACCGACTTCATAAATGGCGGCCAACCTGGGTCGACTGGTGGCCAGACATGACATCGAGGCGTTTTAGGATACACATGCCTTATTTTCAAAGGAGGAAGGGAGAAAATGAGTGATTGACGTGCGGTAAATTACATTTCTGGTTCTTCTTTAAGTGGGAAAAGGTCATCGGTATTAAAAAAATGATGAGCTATGGTTTTGGCTAAAATGTTGGAACGATTCTGCTTAAAGATTAAATTGTAAAGCGGTAAACTTTTAACTTTAGTAAGCTTACATCGTTCGATCCGGCGTAGTTGCGTGAAATCAAGTCATCTGTTTGAAGAAATTAAAAAACGCTCTTGTTTTTCTTTTTGTTGCTACTGCTTTTTTTAAGAGTCGAAGAATACATCATTCAAGGGAAAGACAGTTTTCTTATGGATCCGGATTCGAATGTGTTGTACACAAAGCAAAAATTTGCCAAGCAGGGTGCGAGTTGTGCTGTTGTTGATTCAAACTCTGGTGAGATTTGAAGCTTACTACTGTATGCCTCAGGATTTTGCTGCCGCATCACTGATTAAATCTTGTGTACCTCCACTTTCAAACAAGAAAAATTTACAAATTTTAAGTGTAAGAGCCAAAGAGTGGTTACAATAACCAGCCTTACATGCCACCCATGAACAAGCGGAGTTTCACAACACCTCCAGATGCAATACACATTACTATCTTATTATCTTCACACGGCAAACTTGAGTTTGCAAACTCAAGTTGGAGTGTGTGAACGGCACAAAAACAGTCAGCAAACACGTTGGCAATTTGTTGGCGACAAATAGAACTTGTCTCTATTTTTGCCAATAGTTTGCCAACATGTTTAACAACTGTTGTTGTGTCTTTCACACACACCAACTTGAGTTTGCCAACACAAGTTTGCAAACTAGTTTGCTGTGTGAAGGCCGCTTTAAAATTAGTGGTTCGTCATTTTTCTACATGAAGCAGTGATAGCCCTTACAGCAAAAACAAAATGGGCTTGTTGTCGCTAGTACATTCTATTCTTAAGATACTCGTCCTCCTAGGTTCATACATGTAGGTTTCTTTATTTCCACAGATAAAACAATACAAATTAATAACACATGTCACAGAAATGTGGAGTGAAGATGTGCGAGCAAAAACCCACAGGGTTAGTAGTGTTCGCACACCTAATCTAGCATTCATACAAGGTATTAATATTAATTAATATATAATATTAAATAGCAGGCAGACATGATAGACTACGTTGTGGAAACCAAGAAATAAAATAAAATAGGCTACAATTAGGTTAATTAATAAGTTTGAGTTAGAAAGTAAACAAACAAAACTGACAAAACAAAGCAAGACAATGATACGGTGCAACTACAGCTAAACAAGATGTCATTCTCGAGCTTTGGATGTAAACAGATGAACTTTAAGCTCATTTCTAAAGCTTTGGAAAGAGGAAGCATTTTTTTGTATGTTAAGGTACTTTATTCCAATTAGCGGCTGTGGCAAATCTGACTGAATTTGCCATAATTCGTTCTTGGCCGAGGTATAAACAGATTTTGGTTTGATCTTGCACGCGTACAATATCGATGGGCCTCTCTGATGTTTGTGAAATAGGAGTCATAAATATCAGGAAGCAAGTTATTTTGATGTTCGTATACAAGCTCACCCATTTGTAATTTGGTAATTTGAATTATGTTCAGTATAACTAATCTAGTAAACAGGGGTCTGCTATGATCTCGCCCGCCTTATTGTGTTATAATCCTTAGTAGTCTTTTCTGCAGCAGTAGTAAACAGTTTAATTTAGTAAGGTAGGTACGTCCCCATGAGACAGTACAATACGACAGATGGGAATAAATTAAACTATAATATAAACATTTAAAAATATTCAAGGTACTACCAGCTTTGTAAATAATACTAACACATAGATCTTCAAGAGGTTTCCCCTTCTTCCAGCTGGTTGGGACAAAATGGTGCTTTCCAGCCGCTTTCCCTGTTAAACTTCTTCATTTCTGCCTCGTAAAAAGCAGCTTTTTCTCCACCAGAGAGCATCTAATACTTTCACCTTTCAGAAAATTTTGCCTCAGTTTTGTAAAAGAAATCTCACCAACAGCACAAATCGCACCCTGCTTGGCAAAGTTTTGCTTTTTGTACAACGAATCCGGATCCAGATTAATAAGAAAACTGTCTTTCCCTTGAATAATGTATTCTTCGACTCTTAAAAAAGCAATAGCAACAAAAAGAAAAACAAGAGCTCTTTTTAATTTCTTCAAACAGATGACTTGATTTTACACAATTATGCCATAAGCCTAAGCCGGATCGAACGATGTAAGCTTACTTAAGGTTAAAATTTACCTCTTTACAATTTGATCTTTAAGCATAATCGTTCCAACATTTCATCCACAACCGTAGTAGGGGTGTAACGATTAATCGAATTCTCAATTAATCGCGATTATGACCGTTCGGTTCGATTCACGATTATTTGATTCCACGTTTCGATTTTGGTTCGATTTTTTGCATACCTTTCCAAAAGTGCCCTCAGTGAGTTATTATATTGTAAACTTAGAATCCAGATCTCAATAAGATGTGCGTTTTTCATTGACAATCGATCAAAGACGCTAACTTGCAGTTCTTGCGCCATGTTGCTTGGTAAAAATGTTGCCCCTCTACCACCCCTTGAGAATTTCCAATAAGGCAAACCGTGTGCGTGTTCATTGTCACGTTCTCAAACATGGCGACGAATGACCAAGCGATTGTGAATCCGCCTGCTTCTTTTCGATCCGCAGTGTAGAAATATTATGGTTTTCCGACTGAAGACGGAACAACAGACAAGTCTAAAACTATCTGCAAAATTTGCTTCGCAACTTTCAAGTATTGTGCCGGTTCGACCTCAAGCATGAGCGCACACTTAAAAAGTCAACACAGCATTGATGAAAAGTCAGAAGTGTTGCAGTCAAAGACGGCAAAAACTTCGCCGGGTACCAAAAACAGTACTGAAACTGGACAGTCAAAAATTCAGGATGTTCTGGAGAATAAGTTGCCGCGGTCGGGCAACAGAGCAACGGCAATAACGAAGTCTATTGGAGTTTTCATTGCAAAGGACATTGAGAGTTTAGGGTTGTATGTTGTTTACATTGTGTATCATCTTGCAAGAATTAAAAATAATTAATATTTTGCATAATCGAATCGAAATAATCGAAACCGAAAGGCAATAATCGAAATCGAATCGAATCGAAAGGAACATGAATCGTTACACCCCTAAACCGTAGCTCATCATTTTTTAACACCGATGACCTTCTGGCACTTAAAGAGGAATGTAATTTTCCACACGTCAATCGTTCATTTTCTCTTTCCCTCCTCAAAAATACTGCGTGTTTATCCTAAAACGCCTCGGTGTCATGTTTGGCCGCTAACTCGACCCAGGTTGGCCGCCATTTATGAATTTGGTGTATTGTTTCACTTTCGAGAAGTTATGTTTCATGTGGAAATCTCCGAGATCCTCCAAGAAATTTTAAGGGTCTCAAAATTTGATCCTTGATTCTCAAAAACATCAAGGATTGTGGATCGAGTTTTGATTCGAGACTGTCAACTGTACAGTATAACTCACAAAATGACCAGATCTCACTTGGTTTGAAGCTCAATTGTGAGCATTGCACTGATGTAATTACAAAAGTCATGGGTTCAAGCCTGATTTTTCAAGCTTTCCACTTGAATACCGCTTAATTAAGTAAGGTTCATAACTGTAATGATATAACACACTTCTTTCTGCAGTTCAAGTAGGTCTTTCATATAATATTATAATAATCTCTTCACAGATGCCCCAAACGAGATGCAAATTACCTGTAAATAAATGATGCAACGTTCCTGTAACCCTTTACAAGATTAATTTTATAATCTATTGACACAACACAATCTAGCTTTGAAAATCAACATTAAGTGATATTACATTTCTTACATTTGACAGAGTATTTCTAATAATTTATGAACACTATATGAACTATCTCACTAGGGTTAACTTAAGTAATAATCATTACAAATACAGTCTAAGTCGCACATACAGTGCAGGCTGTATGGAGGTTGGGTCCCCAGGAACGTGGAGGCTTAAAAAGCCCAAAACCAAGTACTGTGGGTAGAAAACCCAAGAGACAGCCCTACCAGCAACCCAGCCACAAGCCCTGCCTGCCAAACCCAGCCCCAGCCCTTGTCACAATGAACTGGAAGAACAGTGGAGAACCTACAATGTAGATACCATGTAATAATACAAAGGGGAGAGGAGGGAGGGGAAACTAGAAAATGTGAACTGCACAAATTAAATGCCCCCTGCACTCAGGAGAGTAAAACTACAAGCACATGCAAAGGCACACCCATAGGCCACATCAGAACACCACTGACACAGTGAACTCCAGAATGCCCTGACATCACACCCAGAACTGTAAGACAACATCAGAAAATGCTGGAATGCTAACGCCCCACCAGCAGACCACGCCATACAGTATGACAATAAATGCCAATGCCCTGCCAAGCACTACGTTAAATTACATTTACCCTATTATTCTTACTTTGGACAGGGGAGTCTTGAATGAAATGATCCTTTCACCCTTAATTGTAACTCCAATAGCTTCGTAATCTCTCCACCTAAAATACAAGTAATGAGATGTTTTTGATGAAACCATGCAAAAGCTCATTCCTTTTCTCGGTATAAAAAGCTGAATTTCCCTATTTTCATTGTATGACAAGAGCCAATCGAGAAAGCCTTTGTATTTTACCACAACAAAATAACCTGTTTTATTATTTCTTCAAATGCATGATGAAAAATATAAAATCTTGATGATTTAAAAAGACATGAAAAATGCACTGGCTTCATGTGGGTGCTTATGCAGTTCATGGTTAAACATGGGACCCACAGCGGTAGCATATTTGAATAACACCTGACTCATGTTTCTACGTCTTGATTGTTATTCCCTTTCAATCCAAAATTCAAAGGGTGAAGAGAGGAAGTTGCTTGCTGGTCAGACATACAATAAAAGACCGTTGAGCCATTTTTACAGTAGTACAACACACTAAAGTCCAAAATAAGCTCTTTGGTTGATGTTTTTACTAAGTGTTGTGTTTCATTTGCATGAAGCACCAGACTGTGCTTCCAACCCTTTATCAATAATGGTCTTTACACAGAAAGCCAGAGATTTCGCCCCCTCATATATAAAATTATCAAAATTAATATAATGCCCTAGAACAACTATTTTAATTCCAGTCTTGAACTACACTTATCATGCAGCTCAAACATCAGCAAACTAACCAAGTATAACATATATGTATGGATATATTGACTTAAGGGCAGTGCCTACTATTTTTGCGTGGTTTACTGAATATGCGGGAAAAGCAGATCTTAACAAGTGTTATTGAAATCCAAAAAGAAAATTGGGGGTAACCACACATTTTTCGAAGATAATTGATCAACTATATTTGTAAAAAGCTCGAAAATACAAAGAAATGTATGGCATTCTTTTCCAAATTGAAGCTTAATTATCTCTGAAAAATGCATGGTTACCCCAATTATCTTTTTGGATACCAAGAGCATTTGCTAAGTTTTGCTTTTTATGCATAGTTTTGAACCACGCAAAAATATCCCTGTAAATTAACAAGCACCGCCGATATCTCGAGATGCGCAGAACGTATGCGCCATAACAATATTAGGCATCATCCTTAATATCCTTGTAGTAATTAAATGAGACCATATGCAGTGAACATTTCTAGATGTCTAGATGACAGGTTTAAGTATGGGTCACTTTTCACAAGTCACTCATTAAAAAACCTTTACTAATTAATGCTAAACTTCGGCTTCATTAGGCCTGATTAATATTCAGACAAAGGTTAGCCAATTTGAAGGGTTTGGTTTTTTTTAGTATAGGTAGAACAATCACCTGATACGAGTGACATACATACATACATATTTAATCATCCTAGAAGTCGTGAGACTGTACAGGACACTGACCTGTGGAATGTGATCTGTGTTTTAAACCAGTCGTGTTGATGTCCGGCAGCCGGACAGAATCTTGAAAAATAATACTCCGTGTCCAACAGTCTCAATTTCTCAATTTTGTGTCGATGTTCGCAAAATATTCGATTTGAGCTCTGTTTAGAGCGCTAAGAAGTTGTCGATTACAGTGGTCATTTCTGTGACCGCTCGACAATCCATAATGACACCCGCCAATATTACCACTCGACCAACGACTCAAGCTTTCAAAGTGTTCAACTAACTGAAAACCGTGATCGGCTGCAGGTCATATTTAAATGCACACGCACTGAGTGAGATCTCCAGAACACAAATTATTAAATTATCCCACTTACTTGTCAGGTATCTTCTTGTCGACAAATTTCATCGTCGTCATTCTGCCACAAAAACGAACTAAACCTAGCTCAAGAAAAGACACAAACCGTACGGCTGACGGAAACGAAAGTAAGAACCCCATGAAATAATCCCAGAATCCCATGTAAGCGCACCCGATTCGATTCACGCAACCGCTCTGGGTAAGGCCCGCTGGAAAAGGAAGAAACTATTACGCGGGCCCGTCTAAGCGTGAAAATTCCTCGCAGACCCAGGGCAGATAGTGGGGACGAGGACAAAATCGGAGCAGGCGGGAAGAAATGCGACGATCAAAATTACGAAGGAAAAATAAGATCGTACTTTCATAGAGTGTTTCCACATGACGTAACGGCGGGTATGATGGAGGGGTGAAACAAGAAACAGCGGCCATATCGAAGGAGTGAAATATTCTTTTGGGAATGCAAATAATACATAAGTAAATAGATAAGCGTAAGCTAAGATGACTATCTAAAAATAAATGTATTAATTACAATTAAGATAACTTAGACAATGCATTTAAAGATAAGAGGATGACTAATCAAAGTAACCTGTAATAAACTAGATATCAATAATGCATAAATTCGTCACTGATATTATTGGTTGCAATAGAGTAGAGTTCGTGCAATGCGTTTAGAAAATTTCTTAATGCTAGCCTTGAAAGAGGAGTAGCTAGGCTTGGACTTTAACTGGCTATGTAAGCAGTTCCAAACAATGCTAGCACGATGAGTGAAAGAATCATGTAAGGCTTTGGATTTAGAAAACACAAGTTCAAATCTTAAATTATCTCTTAAATTGTATAAAGTTTCGTGCTTTGTAAATAAATTGTTGGTGTCATCACGAGCTAAGTTATGAAAAGCCTGGTATGCAATACAGGCAAGTCTTCTCTTATACATGTAATGTATAGATGACCATTTTGCCATGCTGAGAACTTCATGTTTTGGAGTAGATATGCTGATATTGTGAATCAGTCTGGCAGCAAGGATTTACGAGTCCTCGAGGTCAGCCAACAAATTGGAAGATCCCCACAAAGATATACAATAAGTTACACTTGGCAAGATAGTAGTAGTAGGCCTCCGTCAGTCGTAGTCGACTATGGATTTTGCGCCGGTCTGGAGCAAGTTATTTTGCCTCAGGGACAGCGCCGGTTGTGGCTGATGAGTCCAATGCGGGAGTGGCAATCTCGGCCACATTTCTTGCAGGTGTGGCTAGTTGGGGTAGCTGTGGCGATACGTGCCTTTCGCTTGACCCTCTTTTCATTGGCTGAGGTCTGGATCTTTTCTTCGCCAGACTTCAGCTGTTTGCGGAAAACACAGCGCCATTTGTTGCGGTCAGCTGCTGCGTCTTCCCAGCTCTCTGTGTTGATGTCCAGGGCTTTCATGTCACGCTTGCAGACATCTTTGTAGCGTAGCCGGGGGTGGCCAACAGTTCTCTTGCCGGAGGCAAATTCGCCATAGAGAATGTCCTTTGGGATGCGCCCATCCTCCATCCGGCGCACGTGGCCGAGCCGTCGCAACCTGCGTTGTCTGAGCAGCGTGAACACGGTGGTAAGACCAGCGCGCTCGAGGACCTGGGCATTGGGCACCTTGTCACTCCAATGGATGCCGAGGATGCGGCGCAGGTAGCGCATGTTGAAGCTTTTCAGTTTGCTCTCCTGTTTGGAGTATGTTGTCCATGCCTCGCTGCCGTAGATGAGAGTGCTGATGATGCAGGCATTGTACACTGCCATCTTTGTTTGAATTGTCAGCTTTGTATTTCAATTCGTTGTTTGCATTTTGACTGGGCAGGTACAAAACACTGGTCACAGGTCCCAAGTCACAGGTCACTGTTTTACTAACACAGAAATAACCCTAACCGTTTACGACTGCCAACATTAGGCCTATGGTTAGCTTCAATGGTGTTTAGGATACTATCCGTATTTGTAAAACAGTTACTTGTGACCTGGACCTGTATTTTGTTCCTGCCGATTTTGACTCGCCCTAGCGGGCTCAAAATACAGCACAACTCGTAGAAATACTCAGCGATACTACACACCAAAACATCTAATATTAAGATATGTGTATTTAGGGAGCGAGTGGTATATGATACTCTTAAGGACGTTCGCACCCATTGCTATTGCGCATTTTTTCGGGCATGTCACGCACACGTCATGCATCGCAGACCACGAAGGTAAACACGATGCTTAAGGCGC
>NC_090885.1:72268606-72281106 GCF_036669925.1 Montipora capricornis | reverse complement strand
AGTCTGACACTTTGTGATGTGATCCTGTATATATTTTTTGTACATATTAAAATATCTATACATTTTTATCTCTCTTTTCTTTTTTTTTAACTCTTTATAATATTACTATTTTTATGGATTGATCACCAGTTTATACCAGGAAATCTTTTGATTTTGCTGATCGGTCTTTTCAGTCTAAATAAAGATATAATTATTATTGTTATTATTTGGAGTGAAACAAGCAAGTAGAAACATAATCAGAATTTAAGACAAATCTGTGCCAATCAATTTGGCTTTGCTGCATGCTTTTTACCACAAATTTATGCATGATGCTTTCAACCAGAATACACTGCTCTGTAACTAGGTTGCAGTATATCTGTAACAACATGAAAATGTGTGAAAGATAAACATAAACAACATGATTAGAAAAATGTTGCATCAAAATTTTCAAATTTGGTGGATTGTACCGTGGGCTATACTGTATAATACAGCCTGCTAAATTAGCCAATCATAGTGCACAGTCAATTACTATCTGAGAGATATAAAATTTAATGGTACAAGTTTATCATCATTACATTGCTTTTTGTTGTTGTTTCTCACAAGGTGGGCACAAGGATATGATGGCTCCCCTGCATTGTTTGTTAACAGAGACACACTCTGTTTTGTTTGTGGAAACAATGTCAAGTTTATAAACACAAGAGACAAAAGAGAGTCAGTTCTTGCTAGTCCGGGTGATGGAATCGGTACCCTTGCTGTAAATCCACTATACAGCACTTTTGCTTTCGCTGAGCTTAAAATTGATCCCAAAGTGTTTGTTTATGTCTTTCCTGATTTTTCAAGACCAAGAAGTATTCTAGAAGGTGAGGAAAATATAATTGTTTCTCTAAATTTAATATCTCCTTAATTTTATGATCGGACATCATTTGATGCAAATAAAAAAAACAACTTTTGTGGTTTGTAAAACTCTAACTGTTTTTCAAAAAAAGAAGATGCAAAAAGTAAATAAAATTAGTGTGTTCTGTCCAAGACGAGAATGTTTCAGTTTTTTTGTTTAAATTTAAGGGTTAGCTAAAACCCAGTTTTTATTCTTTGAATTTACTGCCTTCAGCCTTTAATGGAAATACTGAAAGTCGTATACTATTATTATAGGACTCAGTAATAATTCATCATTGGAAAACAAAAAAAATATTTTATTAATCAATATTTGTATGACAGACTGATACAGAACTATCTTCATTTACATAACCGTTTCTTTAGTAAGCATCGGCGATAGGAAATCCGAGTATCTGGAAATGCGCAGAACGTATGCGCAATAACAATAGTAGGCACCGTCCTTAAAATGTCTTGAATCACCAAATATACCTAGCGTATATTTGTGTCAGATCTCTATCACATTTACAAAGTATAACTCTCTTCTTCACCTTGAGTTTGTCAATGTGATACAGATCTGCCACTCATGTTGTATTATATAACTATATATATATATATATTCCATATTTCAGGTGGAGCAAGGCTGAGTTACTCCTGTATTGCATTTGCAAACAACAGCACTATTTTGGCAACACATTCAGGTGTACCTGACTTTCAGCTTACTGTGTGGTAAGTAATGTATCAAACACAAGAAGGAGTGTTTCATTGGATATCCAAACACAGAGGAGCGAGTTGAAAAACAAGGCCGAAGGCGAGTTTTTTAACCGATTTTAAGGTGGTTGGATGTCTGATGAAACACTCTTTCAAGTGTTTGATATTGCTTCTCAACAGAATCAGACTGTATTTTAAGAAATATTTGGGATCAAAGTTTGCGAAATTTTATGCTAAGTAATTAATTAATTAATTAATTAATTAAGACCACATATCCAAACTTTCTTCATGGTAGTGATTTCTTTTGTTTTTGGTTTATGAATTATTAATGAGTTTGAGAAGTTCCTTTCATTTTGCCTGCTTGTTTTATAAAATTAAGATTAACATAAATACCAAAAATTGTGATTTTAATCACCACATTCTCCAGACCTTGGTATGGGCATATGTCATGGTTTTTCCTGAAACCCAATCAAAAACTAAGCTTAAAATTTGCGCAATTTAATAGCTGCCAGTTTCCTCTCTCCATTTTGCAGTTAAGAAAAGCTTTTTTCTGATGGTATTTACTGTATCAGGATTTCTAAGATTAAAAAAAAGAACTTGAATTTGTAGATCAGATATAAAAGGAGTGGGGCTGATCTGTGGGTATTTCAATATATTTTTTTGCCATAAGTGGCTGGTGGTGATTGCAGGGCAAACCCAAGCACATTTAGCATGCTTTCAGGCTAAATAGACGGTGGTAGTTTAGGGCATTATAGGCACTATTTAGCGCACAAAACCCCTGGATTTGTATGCGTCCAGATCAGACAGTGTGGAGGCAGTATGGTGAGTTCTTTGGAGTTTTGCGGAGTTCCCTGAGGTTTTAAACTCCAGCCCTTGTCACTGGCTGGAGTTGGTCTGGGTAGTTTCTAGTTCAATGTCTCAGCTGCACTTGTAAATTAAGTCAAACATTGGAGTTATTTTCCAAAGAAATTTTGTTGTTGCACTGGTGTAGAGCAAAACAGGAAAATTTTGGTTTTATCCGACAAGTTGATAAGGGTAAGTTAACTACTGTAAGAAAGATTTCTGAGCAATTTTTATTTTCCCTTGTAAATTGCCATTATATTTGTGTCTTTTCTAGTTTAATGGACCCTGAAAAGCTCCACAGAGGAGTGGTCACTTTTTATGTATTTATAGAATGGTGTGATGTAAATGGATATGTAATATTCTGGATTCAAAATATTATATACTGATAAAATTAAACCTGGCAGTGCTTCAGTTTGTTGGGATTTTTAGAAGTATAATGCATGTGACTGGGTTATAAGGTTTAGGGTTAGCATTACTGTTACAAACAACAAAAGTAAAACAAGAACAAGATCTTACAAGACTTTGTACTATGTGAAAAGCTATGTGCCAGTATGATTTCACAGTCATGTTCTTTTGAATCCTTCAACAATCTTTCCTGGCTATAAAGTGTGTAAATTTCACTCTTTAATCTATAACCAGTTATCTTAGATTAATTTGGCTCTCCTAATGTGCACAATGTTTTAGGAACTGGTTTGAAAAGCAGAAACTGTGCTCCATTAATGTGGCAAGGCGGTTGTGTACTGGACTGTCTTTCAATCCTACAAACTGGCGTCACCTGTGCTCATTGTCAAAAGACATACTTACACTTTGGAATATTGGACAACTCAACACCAAATATTCCCTAATATCAAGGTTAGCATCTTTCATGCATCAATAATTGACTTGTCTGGCATCTTGGGTGCAGATAATTGCCTGGAATGCATTATAAAAAGTTACTACTGATAATTGTCTGTTTTCTCTGGATTTTGTGTTTTGACACTTAGGTCGTGTTCTATTGGGATCAACCATTTTTAGTTGGTTGGGTTGGTTGGGTTTTTTCGTGTTCTATTGGGAAAAAACCGTTTTCGGTTGGTTTGGTTGATCAACTTTTTCAACTGGCATCAAACTAGGTTGAAACGGTTGAAAAAGCATTGGCAGCAACCGCTGTCGTTTATGCGGTCCACTTAAAATCGGCCGCGGGCTCCTGCCTTGTTCCTTTCGAGCCTCAACTTGTCCACGCTCAGAAGTCTGGTAATAACTATTCCCAGGAGTTACCGCGTTTCAACCAAAAACGGTTGGGAAAGTGTTCTAGTGGGAAACCTCAACCGCTTCAACCGGAACCGGTTGCGGTTGAAACGGTTGATTCCAAAAGAACACGACCTAAGACTTACAGACTAAGACTATATTAAGTAGAAGTTGAAATTATATCTTATGTTTAGAAGTATGCAATGGCATTTACTTGTCATTAAACAAAGAATTTTTTTTATAGTTCCATTAGGTTACCGCTTGTTGATGGTAGTCCTGATGATGATGAGTTTGAGAACTTTGGTCATTCAGTTAGTCGAATGAGTCGCCCTGAAGGATTTAAAATAACAAAAGCAGCTATTGCTGGATTAGTTGGGGAGACAGCTAAGTGCTACGAACCAGGTAGGACAAATCCAACTTAACTTCTCATAATGTCTCAGTTTTTCAAAGCCCAGGTTGAAGGGCAATAATTTGACATCCTGTACTATCAGTGTACACTTTGAGTTTTATACTGTCATCATATTCTTCTTCTCTAGTATAGTGCTTTGCTGTATGTATAGGCGTGATTACTGTAACTTCCTTGTGTGTTATTAAAATTAAAAAAAAATTAAAAAATAAAAGAACTAAAAATTTCTTCCTAACCAGGCAGATTAATATTATTGCATTTATGTGTATATATTGAAAGGAAGCCAGCTAATTTCTTTCCTGAAATCCTGCAGATCAGGGACATTTGAGGCTATATGCAGGGTGGAGTTTCAATATTTATTAAATGGGACTCATTGTGTGGTGATAATGTTATAAACCATTAATTTTTGTAAATTTGTAAAAATGTTATACCTGGAATAAGTCCATGAATTTGTTCATAAATTAATATATTCATGTGCAAGGTGTGATTTTCGCTATTCTGCAAGGTTTAGATTTTTTACCTGACCATTATTGCCAGTGATAATCATTACTTTTTAAGCTCATGGATTTTTCCGGACATTATTGATATCTCTTCTGTTTCCATGGTAGGTGAACAGAAGGAAAGATGTCAACCTGTTGGCTATTGTTGGACACCTGACAGTAAAGTTTATTGTGGCTGTAGAGGAGGTCAGGTCATTTGTGTTGACACAGAAACCGACCTAGTCTCCATGGTGCTAAATCCAAGCATTCAAGAGTCAGGCAGAGACAGAACTGAAACATTATCATTGGTTAGAAATGCAACCATGGAATCCATAACAGAAGAACAACAACAACAACAAAGTATGATTGATATTTATTGGGAGATAGAGTATTCCTGTCAAATAAGCAACTTGAAATAGAAAAAAAGCCTAGAAAATCTTTTGCATCAATCATGTCAAATCATTTTGCAGTTCCATTATACATGATATTTCATCTATATAGTCTCGATAGTGCATTCTCTTTGTACATAATGGATATCTTTAAAATTAACACGCAACGGTAACTAGCAAGCTCTCAGATGTCTTGATTGCTCACACGGTAGAGCAAGATGCAGCACAACAATTAATATGTGATCATTGGTTACAAATACTTTCTGAGTCTGGATTTTTGTTGGGTTTATTTGCCACAGTGACTCACGCATAAGTTGTTCATTTCACTCTGGTAATCTCTCCAAAGTGCATCTCAAGTCTGTAATATTTTTCTCAATAGCTTAACCTGGTATCTTCCTTTGTAATAATGAACCAGCTTTCTGCAGGTGTTGGCTAGCACAAGACAGTGAAATTAATTAAAATCTTATCGGCATTTGTTCATACACAGATCCAGATAATGATGAGAAACTTATGAAAACTGATTCAGAGGATGCTGGACCAGGTTCTGCTGACTGTCTTGCCCTGCACAAGAAAGGACTCTATATTGCTGGGCAGGTATATCTAGCGCCACCAAATGTACTGTACTTTATGTAAAACTGTACTCCATTCATTCTGTGGTAATAATTTTCTTTTACTTGTTTTCATTACAACTGAAAGGATGGAATTTTGAGGCTTTTGGACATTTCTCACTCTGAGCCTAAAATTGTTGAGCAGATTGATGTTGGTTCTTCTGTGACTAGTCTTTGCTGGTCACCAAACTATCGCACTATGGCTCTTGGCAGCTCCAAGGTACTTAGCCATTAAAATTTATAAATATTATCGTTCTTCCCCTGAATAGCTGCATGTTAAGTGTACCAGTATTATTAGTCATACACCATTCCAAAGGTCAATGTCTTTTTCAAAGCAATGCTAAGGACATTTTCTTTCTTAGAAGTCAAACATACTTGAAGTCACAGCCTTTAATTCTGACCACAGAAGGTTTGCATGTGGACCCAATTTGAAAAGGAGGTTACTCCCTATGGGTACTTGTGTCTAGGAGCTTATAACAATAATAGCTATCTGGTGTAGTCTAGGATACTATTTTAGGTGTGATGCCTCATCGGCTTTTCCAACTTAGTAAAGGTGAAGTTGAAGATAAATGGTCCTAGACACTCTTCACCACATTCCAACCCAAATTTAATGGGGCGGACAATCATTTTTTTAATGGCAAAATGGCTTAAAACAGTGAGCACTTTGCACTTTCAAGACATCCTCATAGTTTTCATAGAAAACTTAACCAATCCATTGTAATGTACTATTTACTCTTCTCTACCCCTAATGCATGAAAATGAAAGTATAAGCGAATGAATGATACTTGATAGATTTGAGGAAACCTTCAAATTATTGTTCTGTTTAGGGATCAGTTTACCTCTATAATTATGAAGCAGATATAGAAGAGTTGCTTTATGTTCACAACTCAGACTTTGTTGGTATTGATTGTCTGATGGCTGGAACTCAATACTGTGTGGTAAGATTTGAACTGCTCCATTGATGTCTCGTTGTCACGCTAATATCGAAATCTGCATGCATCTAAATGCACCGCAAGACAGCGAAACAAAACGCTAAAACACGATGTATGACCCCACAATACATTGAATACTAACCAACAAAGGTTGGATTTGGGATTAAATATTGTTGTAGGCCTAATTAGGCCTAAAACGTTATTGCTCCTAATTCATTGAGATTAAGATTAGCATTCAGATTAAGACTGAGATTAGGAGCAATAATTTTTAGGCCTACATGTAATTAGGTCTAAAACGATGTTTTATCTCAAATCCAACCTTTGTGGGTTAGTATTCAATGTATAGTAGGGTCATACATGGTGTTTTGGTGTTTCGTTTCACTGTTTTGTTGTTTCGCTGTTTCTCTGTTTCGTTGTTTAGTAATGTCCCTTTGATACCATATAAGAAACAAATTTTCTTTCGAAATGTACAAAAGAAATTCAATTTTCTCAAAATTTCTCATTGAAGTTTTTGTCTCCTTAATTTCCATTTTGAGTTAATATAAATTCTAGCTGTTTTGATTCGTTTTTCCATGCATTTTCACGAAGTTTACAGGTTTGCAATACAGTTTTCTTGTTGTTGGCCTCTGTCAGTAAGAGAATAATTAACAATTATTCCAAGAGCGTGCATTGGATATGAGATGATAGATAGCCAACGAGGCACATAGCGCCGAGTTGGCTATAATCATCTCATATCCAACAAGCGCGAGTAGAATAATTGTTTTATTTAAAACGCCCCCACAATATAGAAAACTAGACTACAATAAAAATAAAAAGGCCCAAAAAATCACGCATATGCTTGCCATGTTTGTAGATCATGGTATAATGGCTCATAACCCATAATGGCTTAACCAATCAAAACTCTCGAATTGCATTATCCAATGGTCCAGTTTTTAATAATAACTGATATCTTCTCTCGTAGGGAGAATATTATCGTGAGGCATACTTTGGTATTAAAACACCTACCTTTTTTGTTTGTTTCTTTGTTTGTTGTAAATTGTGAACAGATTTTAACTGTTTTCCAGAGTTGCAAGGCAGATGGCTTGTTACAAGTGTGGAGCATAGAAACAGGCAATGTGATCAGTCAAATTGCTTTAAACTGTGAGGTATTGTACATACACGTTTGTTGAAGGATAATCCAGGAATCTAGTTGGTAATTGGGTTGTTGAATCATCAAGGATCACAGACAACAGTTAAATGTCCTTTTCAATATGCATTTTCTCCTTTACAGGATCGATGTTTGCTGACAATTATTTATATATTTATATTAGCAAAAATTGTGAACTGCAGCCCCTATTTATTTAAACACAGTGGTGATTCTGGCATGAGATATAAAAGATTGATGATTTGTACATCAGCATTTCATCATTCAAATAGGACATTACTAAACAGTGAAACACCAAAACAGCAAAACGAAACACCAAAACACCATTTATGACCCTACCATACATTGAATACTAACCAACAAAGTTTGGACATTATTCCTCCCAATCTCAGTCTCAAGGTGGCTCAAACCAGTTTCCACACTTGAAAGAAACGTTCTTTTTAGAAGGATTGACACTTCAACACTTTATCACTTAATAGCAATGTTATGGTACCACATCAAACACCAATTAGTGGAGAAAACGAAAGGAAAGCCCTACAAAAACACCCCATATTTGTGCTTTAGCTGTTCAGATCTCAAAAACAAACTTGGTGATCTCCATTTTTTATTTCTGAAATGTAACCGGCATGCCAGAATGAAACTTTTTGCAATGCTTAAAACCTTTTGTGGAGTGGATTCGGAGCCACCTTAAATAATTGAAAATTTAAGGTAGCTATGAATCCACTCCACAGAATTTTTTAAATTTTGCAGAGAGTTTCATCTTGGCCTGCTGATCACTTTTGTGCAATAAAAAAGTGGGCTCGCCCAGTTCGTTTTTCAGATATGAGCAACTAAAGCCAAAATATAGGGTGTTTTTGCAAGGCTTTCCTGTTACCATGGTAACTTTTTACATCACAAAAATGACTGCATCTTGTTCAGCAATAATTGAAGTTTCACATGGTACCATAACAATCTAAAAACAAGGTCTCTTGAAAGTGTTGAAACTGGTTTGAGCAACGTTAAAATCCCAAGCTTGATCTTAATAAGTTAGGAGCAAAAAATGTTTTAGGCCTAAAACGACATTTAATCTCAAATCGAAACTTTGTCGGTTAGTCTTCAATGTATGGTGGGATCATACATGGTGTTTTGGTGTTTGTTTTGGTGTTTCGCTGTTTCGTGGTCTAGTAATGCCCATTCAAATAAAAGATAAAAATAATAAATTCTGTGCCATGAAAAGCAGAGATAAATGACCAACGTGAAACTCTACACGTTCCCTTGGGAAATTGAAAAAATTACCTCAATTATGTGACTGACAACGGTTTTAAGCCCTAAATGAGGATCTAAGGGTACCTTAGAGATGTGATAATGTGGAAAGCAGGTAAAGGGATGTTGACAGTGATGATGATGATGCTTATGATGTCAACAGGCTTCATGTATTCGGTGCAGTCCATCCTCCAGCACAGTGGCTGTTGGTTCCTTGACTGGTCATGTTTACTTTGTCGAGATGACAAATGCTGAGAAACCTCGACTTATTTACAGAAGTCACCTTCACAGTGGACCTGTACTTCAGTTAAGGTATGTGCGGTAGCCGGATAATTCTGTCGATCGAAGAGGATTATAAGGGCATCGAGTCACTACAAATACTGGTCCAGGAGGTATATGTTTGCATAATTTAACGAAAACTCAAAAGGGTTTGTTCATCTTTTACGCAATTTTTTTGTTAAACAAATTTTGGTCATGAGATCGATGGTGAAGAGTTTTTTTCACGTTATATTTCTCTATTTTTCATTAAGGCACTGCAAAGTTTCGAATATCATTGTTTGTCTGATCGCACAACGTGACATAGCATTTGCTGGATTTTCCGTCATTGATGACATGTTCAGAAGTGGGCCGCTGAAAGAATGATAAATTTATTCACTGTGCATAGTCTGGCATTTGTAATCTTCTTCTTCTTCTTCTTCTTCTTCTTCTTCTTCTTCTTCTGCTTCCTCTTCTTCTTCTTCTTCTTCTTCCTCTTCTTCTTCTTCTTCTTCTTCTTCTTCCTCTTCTTCTTTCCATGTTGTTGCTGCATATTCGAAAAGTCAGCCTGAAAGGAACTGCCGGGTCATGGCTTTTTGTGGTTTAGGTCCGTCACATTTGTCTTTTGTTTGACCAAAGACACTGCCTCTTTGTAGCGAAAAGTTCAAGTATTTTCATCTTTGTACAATAGGGTGGGAATTGAGCCCACGACCTTCGGGTTACATCACCGCTGCTCTACCGACTGAGCCCTTTCAAGGTCAGACGGGAGCAGGTCGTGCATGGGATTTAAGATAACAATTTCACGGCAATGAATATGCACAAGCCGAGGGTCGTGGGTTCCATTCCCACCCTGATCAGTGTTTTTCTCTGTCCTTGTGTGGGCCCATTTCCATCAGTAGGGCTAACGCTCTTGGGTTCATTTGGGGTAGAAACTTAGTACTTCACATTACACTCTAATCAGTTAAGTCTGTTCAAATATAAGGGCTACACGGCCAGCGTTTGCAAAAACGTAATCCTTGTACATGTTGATAATTGTAATACTTGTACATGTTAATTGCCGTGACTTTCACATCTTCAGTTTCCATGGCCTGCTCCTGTCTGACCTTGTAGCTCAGTCGGTAGAGCATCGTGATCTTACCCGAAGGTCGTGGGTTCAATTCCCAGCCTGGTCAGAGATTTTTTCTGTCCTTGTGTGGGCCCATTTGACTTCTGCCAAACGTGTTTCATAATCTTTTTCAGTATGCCAGCAGTCTGCATACATACTATACAAGATATGCTTCAAAGCAAAACCTCTGCAAACCACGTCCTCGAGCCAACATGGGCAAACAAATGTTCTCGTTTCAGGCAATAGATCTCTGGCGCGATATTCCTCATCACTTGAAAGACCTCACTACATTTTCCTTTTCCAAAGAAATTAGACGCTATAAGCTGTCAGAACAATACTCGAAAGTAACCTGAATATATTAATTTTATTATTAACCAAAGCAATTATGCTATAGTTCTTCTCCCCTTATCTCCTTTGTTTTATCAAAATGAACTTAAAACAGTATCAAGGGCTAACTCGAAACCCTCGCGGTACCTTTAGCCCTAGTCTCCAAATAATTTATTACTTTTCCTTGTTATCCTATTGTAAATTTTTTAATGTATGTAACATTTTTTTCTTGTAATAATTCTAAGTGTGAGTCAATAAAGATTGTTGTTGTTGTCTAATGGTTAAATCTGTTGAAATGTAAGTGCTACACGGTCAACGTTTCTAAAAAAAACGTAACCCTTCCTTGTAATGCTATTGTTAATTCTGTATCTAGCTATGACTGGAGCGGTCAGCTATATGTCACAGGATCGAATGATGGCCACCTGTTTGTTTGTGATGCAAAAGTCAGCAACAACTTCAAAGTTGTGGGACACTTAGGTAACAGAGACAATGATTTTTCATTGTAAAATGCGTTTGTTTTCTGTCAATCTACTTCAATGCACTTTGCATTATTGTGCATATCCCCTACTCTTCAGTTGCGAACAATGTGCGGATTCTTCAAAGTAACGTCCCGCCGTGTTTGAGAACAAGTGGTGGCTGAGACAAGACCTATGGTTTATCGTCATTGTCGAAAAGTCACTGTGCAGGGGCTAATTATTGACATTCGTCATTACAAGCTAGGCATCGAGCACATTCGTCTCGATTTTTAAGAGATCCACATTGTTGGTTCTATCGGGAACTTCCATGAAGTATTCCAATCCTGCACCAACACGTCAGCGATTATACTAAAGCACTCAATTTTTAAGGGAGACCTTGTAGCTTTCCAGACGCGGTCTTTGATTGGAGAACGAACCATTAGAGGGTACAACAGAAACAATGCTCCTAGCCCTGATAACAAAAGAAGTGACAGGTCATAGAGACCAGGAATGCAGGATCACTCATTTTTAACAGGTCGCTGCGCGAGCCTGTTGTAGCCTAAATGTTCCAATTTAATTAGAACACGATTATAATCTATTTATTGATAAGTTACCCATCATAATAAATAGAGGTTGACCATTTTGCTTGTGTGTTTTTCCACTTAAGACCTCTCGGGTACGGTGTGTTCCATATCAGTTGTAAATGCTCGTGAAAAAGACAATCAGGGGCCATGGAAAATCGCAGTGGCTTACTGCCCGAATGGCAACAATTCTCTCGCAACAAAGCTGTTGGAATTTGAAGTCACGATGGATATTTTGAATGGTTAGTCAAATTCTGAATGCTGTTTGATTTTCTTGCTTTTATGACATTAAATCACTTTTTTCACCTGAAAAATATTTTACGAATTATTTTAGTTTAAATGAATGATAGAATATGTGTAGTTATTCATATATTTAAACTCAAGAAGTTAGAGTTGCTCACGGTTTCGGCTCTAGCAACTCTTACGTATCATTCGTACCCTCCAAATTTCTCGGGTGCATCAAATCTCCATGACCGCACGCTGACGCATTGAACCAATGTTCTAGAAGCTGTGGCCGTCGTAATTGCCTTAGATCCCCACTCCTAGTAAAACAGTGGCCGAGATTTAGGAAATTATTTATTTGCCTTGTGACGAACAGTTTAAAAAGATGTAACTGGTCATGTGGTTGCTTTTCGTTATTATTTTATCCTGTCTAGGCGCCCAAGAAGCGTTTTTGAACAAGACTCTTCTTTACAGAGATGAAATGGTCAAGAAATCTATCCGCCAGTTAGCAGTTCCATGCTATAGCATAGTATTGACCAGTCTACAAACCGTGTTGTTAGTGGCACATGCCAGAAAAGAGATGGTCAAACTTACACTTACAGGAGAGGACAAGGTAACAAAGTGTTCAATCATTAGGTTGTGTGGGATTAGGGCATTGTCAAAAACAAAGCACTCGCAAATGAAGACCCAAGAACTAAGTATCCTCAGCTTAGTCGAAAGCGATGCGC
>NC_090885.1:72256106-72263606 GCF_036669925.1 Montipora capricornis | reverse complement strand
TTTTAGAATATGCAATACAGGTGAGGCAAGACATTCCTGTTAGAAAGAGTCCGTGCAAAAAAGGGCACTTAAAATCATATATCCTAACAGTTGATATAGTCAAGCACTGTCGTTAGCCAACGAGACTACACTTTCCAACAGACGCGAGCTTCTCTGTCATAAATTTATGACTGAGATGATGGACAGCCGTAACTACCCATTGTCATGCTCGATTTCCACTGCTGTACAAAGAACTAATCCGTATAATCTTAGACCTTCTTGTTCTTCTTGTTCTTGTTCTTGTTCTTCTTCTTCTTCTTCTTCTTCTTCTTCTTCTTCTCGGCCATTCAATAATTTAAGAGAACTAAGAGATGAGAGAACTTTTTACTTTTAAATATTTGTCATTAAGGTATCCGTCCGTTTAAGTGGTATAATTAATACGTAGCTTTAATATACCACTATTATTAGTTTTAACCCGGCGCTTGTTAATTCAGTTATCTGCAAGAGAGTGGAATAAATAAACGATATTATGTAATAGACGTTGTTGTTGTTGTCGTTGTTGTTGTTGTTGTTGTTGTTGTTGTAAGGCTGTGTCTTCCTGGTGACGCGCAGACACTTGCACTTTCCGTGGTTGAAGGGAACTTGTCATCCCGGTTCCTATATAACTGCGGTTTTAAAGATCCTTTTTCTCAACAGGTTCGCGAGGAAATAGAATTGACCAATCTAGCCAATCAATACATACGAGACATGGTAAAAAAAGAGTGTTGGGATGCCATGGTTGTGAAAGGACGATCAGTAAACGCTTTTCATCTTTCTCTGTCTGTGTCCAACTACCCAATGAAGGAGCGTACAAAAACAGAGGTGGAGGAGATTGAGTACGTAACTAATCAGAGAAAGATCGAGAAAGCAGAGGCTGAAGCTTGCAGGGATGTTGTCAGCGGACCAACATCAGCCAGGAATACGCCAATTGTCGGTAAGATGAGAGGCAGAAAGATTGCGGACAGATAAGTAGACTGCTCACCGGGTGAGTGATCAATACACCAAAGACTGACCGCGCACCGGTAGCTCAGTTGGTTGAGCACCGGGCTGCCATGCGGGAGGTCGTGAGTTCAACTGCGGCCGGACCAACACTCACGGTCTTAAATAACTGAGGAGAAAAGTGCTGCCTTTGTAATTACATCTGCATATGGTTAGAATTTCAAATCTTCGGATAAGGATGCGAGGATCATTTCTATCTTTCGTCTATACTCCGCAAATTCAAATACACATTTCTTTCATTTGTGATCTTTGTTGTAAGTGTTGCGCTTCTTCAATTTTATGCTGCTTTTGATTTCATTTTGCCAGAGGAGCGTCAAGAGTTTGAAGACGAAGATAACCTGGCCGATGACGACGGACACAAGTCTGGAGACAACCCTTCAACAATTGGGAGTCGCGGCGCTGCTTATGATGGTGGCAATGAGCTTTTTCAGAGTCAGTTCCAGCTTCACACGGTTCAACAAAAACTCAACCAGATTGTCCTGCTACAGGTAAGGAAAATCTATATGACTGTGGGTTCTGTATGATCTTTATATTTTATCTAGTCTTTACCCTATTATCGTCTCAAGTTTACATAACAAGGCGCAAGTGCCCTTTAATTGGGAAGACCACAGATCAAATATTAAATCAAGTACTGACCTTTGAGACCGTGAAAAGAAGAAAACGTGAAAAGAAGATTACAGAAAAGCCTTTAACAACCAAATGCAAAAAGAGAAATCAAGTAAAAAAAAAGACGAGATATCTTCGTCACGAAGATTTCCCAATGGTCTCCCATCCAGGTACCGACCCTATCCGATAGGGCTTACTTAAGTGAAAACATTAAACTGTTTGTAATCGGAACGCAAAGAAACGACAACCAAATTGGTTAACACAATAAACGGTGAAAGAAAATTAATTTTACAAAAATATTTACTACACAATACCAGCCTACTGCACTACCCACGTGTACGCAATTCGTGCCTATTTTTTTCTTGCCAGGACGCCATTCACAGAATTAAGGTAGCTTTCAACAAGGAATTCGACGATATATACAAGCAAAAGGAAGCAGAGATTAAAAGAGTGAAAGAAAAGAACGAAAGGATTAGGAAGATACTTGGAGATCTGGAGCTTGTTGAGAAGGTGTTTGAGCCAACTATGAGTGTGGATGAGAAACCCGAGCTGTTGTTTGAAGTCAAAGATGATGAGGTACCGTTTGAGAGGTACATAAGTGAAGAGGAACGAGCGAGACTGGAGGAGCAAGCCAGGATAGAGGAAGGTTTGTAAGTTAGGGGAATTCCATATCGGCTTGACATTACTTTCATTTAGAGTCTTGAACCGGTGACACACGGTTCAACATTTGTTGATCAACAAATGTTGCAGCTCCTGTTCAACAAACATTGAACAGGATGTCATGCAGTGTTGAATGTTGAAATAGACATATAGAACATTGTTGAACGAAGTAGAGATGAGTTCTATTCCGTTAAACAAGTTGCCGCTTGTTGAATGGCTCTAACCAATCGTTTCCAGTCTAGCGTTCACGTTATTTGGAAGGTAGAATATGGCGGCCACAACATGTGAAAAATCATCTTTCTCTGAATGGAACCAAGGCCAACAAGGCTCGCAGCACACAATGACAACAACGTTTGGTCATCCCCTATTTCCAAATTTGCCGCCAAAAATGGAAAGAATTCGTAATTGTCGTTCGACAAAAGTTGAATGTGTTTTTAGCCATTCAACAAGTCGCGACACTGTCATTCAACAAGCTTTAACATCGTTGGACATAACTAACCACCGAAACAGCGAAACGAAACACCGAAACACCATGTATGACCCCACCATAAATTGAATACTAGCCAACAACGATTGGATTTTATGTTAAATATCGTTCTAGGACTAAAACGTTATTGCTCCTAATTCATTGAGATTAAGATTAGGATTTAGATTAAGACTGATATAAGGAGCGATAACGTTTTAGGCCTATTTAATCTAAAATCCAACCTTTGTCGGTTAGTATTCAATGTATGGTGGGGTCATACATGGTGTTTCGTTTCGCCGTTTCGTAGTTTAATAATGCCCTATTACAAGAATAGCTCAACGGGGCGAAGAGTAAAATGGCGAGCGAAGTCTGTGGAGGACAGCATCACGCTGTAGCAACTCGCCTAATTCTCGTCTAGGGAGCCTGGTGCCAGGCAAGTGTCAAAAGAGGACATGAATCGGCCTTCTCGAAGAACTGATAAAAGATTTATCCTTTATCTAGAGAGAAAACTTGCCGAGAAAGGCGACAATGCGCGCGAACGTGCTCTGATGATGATGATGCAGGGAAGATTGGAAGCCAACCCGGAAGATGAGCTCAAGAAAGATCTAGTGCCACCAGATTTCATGATAAACAAACCGCAAGATGAATGGAGCGAGGAGGATCAGAAAGCTGCGAAGGAGTTCGAGAAAAAGAAACAGAAGCTGCAGGAAGATCGCGAAAAATACCGCAAATCACTGGAAACAGAGCTTAAGAAATTGCAGAGCGGCATCTCCGAGGCAACAGCAGCATTTGATGAGAAACTTAATCAGCTGTTTCAACGGAAAGTTAAAACAGAAATGGTCATTTATCAGGTTTGTCGGCGGGGCTTTGTCAACTTTTCCAAATTTTCTTAACATTTAGAATATGGGAATAAAACTTGATTTCTTTGAAGAGATTTATTTGTTGATCATGACTTGGGGATACTCGGAAAAAAGCCGAGTGCTCCTTTGACGGAGTCGAACATACGACCTTCCTTCCGATTGCTAGTTCGGATGCTCTACCACTGAGCTTAAGGCGACTTGCCCTGTTTACATTTAAGTCGTCTCTTGGCACGGCCCGGATAAAAAGAGATCTGTGTACCAAGAAAAGCACCAAGGCTCGGATGAATTTTATAATGTAAACGTTAAAATTGAACTCGAACCGTGCTAGAGTT
The DNA here is from genome assembly GCF_036669925.1 of Montipora capricornis. Taxonomy (NCBI): domain Eukaryota; kingdom Metazoa; phylum Cnidaria; class Anthozoa; order Scleractinia; family Acroporidae; genus Montipora; species Montipora capricornis. The sequence goes on along the minus strand of NC_090885.1, from coordinate 72,259,665 downwards.
TTACCCGTGCTCGGACCTAGTACGGAGGTAGTTCGAGCACGGGTAAAAGGGGTCACTGAACCACTAATCTGCATTTGCAGAACAATGTAAACAGTCATCCGAGCGGTACCTCCGTTTTCACCAAACTATTATCACATTACACATGAGTAGAACAAGCTAAAATGGTGGCCACTATTGAAACAGAGAGGACAGACTTGGGAAAAAGAAACAATAGCATTTAACTTAGACAATGCGAAGATACCTAAGGAAAAACGATCAGCGTATTTGGACAGTACAGTCGCCATACTGAAGTCTTTCTGCGCATAAATGCAATTGCTGTCACTAACCAAGACCTACAAGGGCTCAGAAAATGTGACTAAAAGTGTCCCACGCCAATTTACTTTGAGAAACAAAACAGCACGGATGAAAGTTTAAATGTAAACGCCTTTGCCCGTACTACTTTTTAGCCGAACTGTGCTGAATTCTTTAGCCGTGTAAATGTGGGCTCCTGGTGTAAATGAAGGTTTAGTTCATGTAAATAGTCGAAATGGAGCATATTCGCGATTGCACTGAAAAAGATGTTATGTGTTAATAAGCCTGGTGATTTCGTTGTTATACTCTTTAGGAGGATCTAAAGATCCTTCGTTTGATGGTATCAGTACTAACAGAGGGGGAACTGGATACTCAAGAGTTGGAGTTAACTCGGCGCATGAATGAAACAAGAGACAAAAAGACGCAGACTGCAGGTGCGTTGGCTGAAGCTAAGCGAGAAGTTGATCAGTTCCGAGACTCGTACGAAATCTTGTCGGCCGAGGACAAAGCCCTGGATAAAGCTTTCAAAAGGGAATTCGCGGATCAGGACGTTCATACTGTGGAGCAGCTGTATAAACTTTTCAAACGAAGGCCTAGGTAAGAGTTCTTTGATACAAGTCGTCTGAATGTCTCTTCTGTTTGTCAACATTTTCGTTTCAGTGTCCAGTATTAGTTTTACAAAGTGTAGTTTCAAAGTTGTGAAGCTGACTTTTTTTGCAATGCGAAGCTGGCTCTTTCCCGGTTATTTCAGGGGGCCAGTGCCCTTGTTTTTATCTTATTTATAAAAGGCGTCTACTTCATTGCCCCTAACTAACCCTCACCTGAACACTTGTATGGAGAGTAAAATTAAGTACTGTTCTTTTTGTTGTCGTTGAAGCCTCGCTTTGGTGATGGGTTCCTTAAATATACGTGATAGAAGAGCGACAAAGAAAAAAAAGGGGTGGGGGGGGGGGGGGGAAGGAGGTGCGCGTTGGAAGGGAGTGCTTCCTGGGCTGAAAATGAGAACTGAGAGACAAAAAGGAGGTGGCACAGTCGCAGTATATATTTATCTTTTCTTGTTTTCTTGGCAAAAGCTGTGTTCTTCAAATTGTATTTAGGGCGCATATTTCGAACTCTCCAGGGAAACAAGTGCGGCCCCATGCCCCATTGGGGGCAATAAGGACTAATATATATATACAGGGAAACAAGTATTATTCGAGATAGCCGTGGCTCACGTAAGGATGTTTAACAGGTATATTGAGATAACGGAGCCCAACGAAATGTGCTAACTTTCGCAGGGGACAAAAACAGCTGAAGGCCGCTACAGAATCACATGGAGACCTTCCAGTGAGCGGAAGCCCATTCGGTCCCAGGCCTTCCTCTTCTCGCACTCATTCAGAAGCCCAAAGAAGCTTGGAACGGGCGATGGACGAACTAGATGACGAAGAGCACATGCCTGAAGGGGTTGAGTCCGCTGTATGGCAAAGATTGGTTCAGGCTAGGAGGCAAAAACTCGAGAGCGAACAACAAGTGGGTCTATATTGATGTGTACACATTTTGAATTTGTAGAAGGAGTGTGTGTGAAGTGGAGTTAGCCATGACCGTGACACATTGTGAAACTTTCGATGAAGTTCCTTTAAATCTCTCGCGTTTTCATATGCACTCTGCAGAGGCTTACGGTGACTCCCTTTTTTTTCACCGCGCATCTCATACTGCGCATATCATTGCGACTTTGAAGATTGCGGCGTTTCTCGCCGGCCATCTGAAGAGAGACAACAAAAGCCGCTTTTGCTATTCAAAAGCTTTTAAGCGCAATCATGATAACTCTTCTTGGTTAAGAAGTTGTTGTTTTGGAACTCGCCCCAGTCCTTTCGCGGAAAATGATCATTTTGAAACCGAAATTGCCCCTTTGCCGTCCATTTGTTGTTGTGTTGCGAAGAAACGAGCAGGGTGACCCCCCTTTTTAATGGTTTTATTTACTCGTAATAGGTACATGGAAAACACATTTTAAGGAGAAAAAAAGTTGGGTAGTAGAGGTTGTAGTAGTTACATGCAAATGACGTGAAACTGCATCTGGAGCATCAATGGAGCACTGAGTGCAATGAGATGACTGTAGTGGTCCAATGTGCTTTCATTGCTTTACAAGACCGAGAAATTTGAAATCACTTTACGAAAAGATAGTGGTCCGGACAAACAAGTAGGCTCAAGTTTTCTGTAATATTCAGTAGCTTTTGCTATATAACAACAAATTTTCCGGTTGATCAAGTTTCGGACGCTTCTCGCGTAATTCGGTAAAAAACACTTAAAAGACCTGTGTATGAATATCAATTGTGCCAAGTTTGACAAAAATCTAGATAATACGTCATTTTCAAGGGAATTACCTTAAGTCGATGCTAACAGTACAGATTGCGAGTTTCGTCATCAAAATGACTTATGATAAGTACTCTGCGACAGAGTTATCAACCATAATCACTGAAATAAATAATAGACAATGAAGTTGGGTTTGTTATCGTATAGTTGAAGGCTAAAGCGCTTGTGTTGGCTGAAATGAACGCTTTCCTGCAAAGGAGAACTGAAGAGGACGAAAAGGTCAACAGTGAACTGGAACACACTCTTCAGGGACTACAAAGGTATTTTGAATGAAAATGCACTTAATTCATAACGTTAAAATCAAAGACTGACACATTTAGTCCAATCTCTGCTGAACAGGCTCCTCAACCTGTGTAGTGTCTCCTTGAAACTTAATCGTTTATTTGATTAGGTACTGCCGTTTTATCTAACTTCCTTCGTAGACTTTTTCAACCCCAAAGCGAAAGGAAAGGCCGAAGACGTTGCTTGGGAAGGGCTCCTTTTCCCTTGTTACTTCCCCCCTCCCCCTCCACCCCGCTCCACGTTCATTTTGTTAGTGACGAATTGCAAGCTACTAAGATGCATGCTTATTCATTGAGGGACTTCACAAGACGTCGGAAAGTGCTTATCCTCAATTTATGACAGTTATTAAGTTCTCATAAACTTTCATGTAATTACATGTTTCACAAATGTGTCCACGTCTGAAGCAGACTGTGGCGTCTTTCTGAAGAAAATGAATCTTTTTGCCGCAGAATTACTTAACACGTCTCTTTACTGTGTGCTTCAGCTTGGGCAACTCGGCTGGTAATATCTGGAAAACGTCAGTTTTAGTCCATGGGGATCTATAATCTTGCTTATCTGTGGTTTCAAATGACACATCAGTCAAATAGGAAAGTCTCGATAGCAGACAGTTGTTTCTTTCTTCGCAGACATTCTATTA
>NC_090885.1:72233606-72251106 GCF_036669925.1 Montipora capricornis | reverse complement strand
ACCATGAAAAGTGAATGATTTCCATCTTTCTGTGATTCTTAGGCGAAGGAACGAGAATTTGTACTCAGCGTTTTAAATGGCAGTGGCTACCGAAAGACTTTCTTGCATAACTGCACAAAGCCGGTTTCACTACGTGTGACGAGATCACTGCGGTTGCTGATTTCCGGCCGTTATCTCGTAAGTTCAAGGGGTTACGGAATCTATCAAGCGAGTTCTGAGTAACCACAACGTGAAGGTTGCCCAAAAACCGTGTTAGTCACAAAGTCGTCACGATATTTTTCCAAACGTAAGGAGAAGCAGGGATGGCGCACTGACATCCCTTGCTTCCCACCAATTCCCAGACTCTGCTCCTACAGGTCTTCTCCTCGTTACTCCGGTTTTCCCCTCCGTTCAAATACCAACATCTGATTTGCTTTGAGTTACTTGATTTGATTTCTGTACAGCGGTATCCCCAATTAGTGCCCGAGCACTAAAGAAAGTTCCTTTTTATTTAGACAATCACACTTTTAAAGGCAACCCCCTCCCCCTCCCCCTCCCCCTCCCCCTGTCCCTCCCCCGGCTTGGGAGGGACTCTTTCATGTACCTGACGAGCAAGGGGAGCTCTTCTCGTGTCAAACGATCGACCAAGTTATAGCCTTCTATATCTCTAATTCAATCGCCACTTCACAGTTAACATAAGTAATGACATTTTATACGTTTGAGATCGAAGTACTACCGTTGTTCGTCGGTTTCTTGCCTAAAACAAGTGGTTCTCACTTAAAAAGTTTGTCAAATAGAAGCCGTAAGGAAACTTACTTTCCTTGGCGTTCATTTCCCAGTGAAAAGTGAATGCCATCTCGTTAAGAGGAGTTTGCTCGGTTGAAGTTTCGTGACGGGGGAGTTTTCAGAATATCCTACCACTTTGGTCTGGTATTTGACCTTCAGAACTCGCTATACAGTAGACACGGACGTTCACATATAACGATACTCAAAGAAGTTTCGAAACTGACTTTACAAAGGTAGGATACGTGATTTCCGCTTCGATCTGAAAGAAACACGATACAGGAAGCAGTCTGTTTCCGGAGAGCCAAATATCGCGATTTGAGTGTGCAGACCGCTTTCAGTCGGAAGGAGCGTTTAATTCAATTTAATTTAATTTTCAAGATGCACAGTTTTTACATCCTGTCAGCCGGGGCAGATGGCCAGATTCATCGCCAAGATATTTCTTTTAGGAAGCAACCAAAGAACGAGTCGGGTGGCCGATAATTACGCATCGACGAACAATCGTCAGCCATGCGATTAACGATGAAAAGGTACGAGGAACGAGGAAAAAAAATTGAACTGTCTCCACACCGCAACAGGTCGCAAGAGAATAAAGGACAAGACACCAGTCACCCAGCGGAGGGCCGATTGGCTAAGGACAAAGAACAACTGACAACTCACAGCACAGATGTGTTCAATAGCACTTTGTTTGTGGTGACAAACTCAAGAGTATTTGAAATGCAAAACTGTGGAAGCAGCCTATGAGGTGTAAGGAAGATAATACCTGATGTTGTCACGTCCTTCCGTGGTGGCACGTTTGATTGACAAGCCAGGCTACCTCCCTCAAAGATAGCATTGGTTACTGCTGACGAACTGCCGCGAAGTCGCCTTCGTCAGCTTCATGTCCTCTTCAGAAAGAACATAGTTCAACGAATTATATCTTCATCTTAGAAGTAACTGGGACAAGGTGAGTTTCAATTAAATCCTTTTCCCTCGTTATTAATTACTGTGCCGCCGAAGTAAAGAATAAATTTAGTCGAAAGCGACAACCCTCGCGGCTGTGTTTATGATGTCAACTGAAGGCTTATTCTCGGTCATGTCGCGGACTCTCGTTCGGTTGCTTACCGATCATAGTGATCTACTTCGAGGCCAGGTAATGAAAAGTGATGAATACCGGTACTGTTTACCACTGCGTCAAGTCGTTTTGGTAAATTCGTCGAAGTCGTGGTCTTGCTGACTGACTCGTCAAGATCTTTCGGATGCTGACAGCCCTGAAGCACGGATGATTCAAGATGATGTGGCCACAAATGCTGAAATGAGGGGGGTTTTTCTAAAGTCAGCAGCATTTGGTGCAGCAAACAAGAATAAATAAGTTTTGATGCTGTTCACAAAATTCATTAGCCGTTTTCGTAAACAGAGTCTAGCAAGGAAAGAAAAAAACACTCATCAGGGACATGACGCCTATTCGTAGAGGGTCGGCCAAGTCAGCCGCGCCGAAACAATCGTCTTTGTTTGCGAGAAACCCGGCGGCTTTTTTGTCGAAATGAAAAACCGCAGAAATCGGAAACGAATCGCCCGATGTGTGTTCATTTTAACATGTGAAGGAAAGTAATTGTTCCGTTGTTTTGTCCATCGGAATAAGATAAGATGGTAATTTCTTAGCGACTGAAATCTGGTAGATTCTCGAAGGTTGCCGCCTTTCCTTCATTTGATTCGAGGGATCCACTTGCCCTTTAGCTCCTTTTCAAACACAAAGGTCCAAAGAAACGCAACTTTTCATTTGATTGAAGTAATAAAAGAAAACAGAACTAGCAGGATATACACTTCGGAACCGTAGACAACGGCAGCCGATTGCATGCAGTCCCGAGGGAACGTGCTGTTCCACTTAAAGATATTTTTAGCTTCTTACGTAACAATTTTAATTCTTTGTTTTTCGTTTGGCATGGGTTTTAGACGAACGGGTTGCGTAAAATCGATTTGTATCAGCGATAATAAAGTCCTGACGGTAGATTAGGTGATGTTATAAGCCATTTGAATATTAAATTAAAATTCAAACTCGAAAGAAAACGCGTTCACTTCGAGTTATCTTGAAGGAATTTAACATTATAATTTTGTTTATGGCGGGATGAAGACAGTACACGTGGGAGTCATGAAGGTTTTTTTAATTCTCGCTCAGGTCTCCCCGAATCGGCTTTGAAAGACGAATACCTTTGTTTATCCTTGGTGATTGAGTAAACCAGCAGCACTAAAATAAGAGGCCAGGTCAACGGAATCAAATTAATAACGATTGAACAGTTGCCGAAACTCCCTTGTTACTTTATGGTGTACGACCATTAAAAAAATCAATTAATATTTTTCAAGTGTTCTGAGTCTGGGAGGAAGAACACAAAAAAAGATATAGGTTTTTTGCAAGAATGAGGAAAAAAGAACAACAAGGAAGGACCTTTTTTGCAGCCAACAAAGTGTGATATTGTGTCTACTTCAGAGTTGGTGGATATAAAAGAGAGCAATAGCAACCATATTAAAGGGGAAGTGGATTCTTATTTTGGGCACTGAACTCCAAGTTTACTTATTTCAGTAAACTGATATGGTTGGTTCTTACTTGTAGAAATCCTTCTCACACTTGGGTCAGCATTTGGTTACCATAATATTGTTCTGGTGGTTTCTTTCTTTTCAAAATGGCTGGTGTATGGGAAATGCCTTCTTACCCTTTGATAATCTCTATCTGTACTTGCTTCTTCATGTACAGTTAATGAGAATACTCAATAGATGTAAAACATTCTTGTCATTGGAGGGACAAAAAGGATTCAGAACCATACAGCATCTAGGGAAGATTAAAGAGAGCTGAATTTCCCCATATTTCTCCTACCCCCAGGGGGAAGGGGGAGGGACTTTGAATATGAAGGGACAGTGATGCTCATTGGAAATTTTGAATTCAACCCATAAAGGAGACCAATCCGGGTGTGCCCCAGGCTTCTTTTGACCCCTAAAAGAGACCATATTTAAAACATGTTGAATGTACCGTATATTTTTATATTTCTTTGCATGCAACTGTAAACAAGACCTTCATGGCTACCTATGATGGCGCTTTGCCCAGAACACCCTAAGTGAGAAATTTACACCCCTAAGTGAGACAATGAGCATTCCCACCCCTTTCATGTGCAAGTCTCCCCCAGTCCCCTACCTTGCCCCTCTTCTCCTAGCCTACAACTTTTAGAGAAGACAGCTTGTTGATCTTAATATGTGCATTGTATGCAAGTTTGAGGTAAGAATCTGAATGTTTCTTACATTGTATTTAAATCCAGACTCAAAACTAATATCATTTTGTTCAGGTTTGTAAGAAACAATTCAGCAAGGGATATAAAAATCCTGTCAAGTGCTATGATGGCTTCTATGGCAACGGCTTATCAAGACTTCTCAAAGATGAACCAAGAACCTACAATGCGCAAATGCACACCATTCTGTGAAAAGAACAAAGAGTGTCCAGAACATCACGAATTGCTAGTTGCTATTGTTAATTGTACTGATATGCTGGGATCATTGTCAAATCTAGACAACCTAAAAGAATGTGTTGAAAAGTACACCAAGGGAGGGTGGAGCAAGGATGATGATGTTCCAGATGCTGTGACGGAAAATCGCTTCCCCCTCATACACTGGGCAGCAGCTCTAGGAAAGTGCAATGCTCTGGAGTGGATGCTTGCCAGTGGGTTTAATCCTGTGGCAAGATCTTCAGGAAACGGTGAGACAGCCCTTCATCGGGCGATTCAGTTCTTGTACAAATCAAGGCCCAAGTTTACAGTGAAAGAACTCAATCCAAAATTTTCAAAGATGGTTGCACTTTTGAAAGAAGCGTTGATGATCAAAGATGAAGCACATGGACAAACTCCCCTTCACACTGCAGCACACATGCTAGTAAATGGTGATCACAAGCCAAACTTCTTTCTGTCCTGCATTGAGGTTATAGTTAACAAAGGGAAGAAGATGGGGGATTATTCTGATGCTATATTGAATTCCGTCAATGATTCAGGAGAAACAGTCCTACATATCTTGGCTCGTGGAGAGCGTCATAAAGTGGAGTACTGCACACAAGCCATTAAGAGCCTTATTGTAGCTGGTGCAGATAGAAGCATAAGGAATAATGACGGACAGACTGCTCTTGATATTGCTCTTGCCGGCGGAACTGAGTCTATTGTGGAAGAACTAATTAAGGTGGGACTTTGATAAACATCTTGCATCCTTAAAAACCTGCTGCAATAAAGGTACACAATTTATCCTTTCGGCTCACTTTGAACTATTTGTTTAACTAACTGGTGGCATAGTTGATTGGTAATCCAAATTTATGGTAGTACTTAAGTTTGGGAAATGTAGAATTTTATTGTTTAATGATGATCCCATGGCAGGAAACTCTTTTGAAATAATGCAGAGGTAGTCCAGAAGCTCCCGAGTGGGTTTGGATGCCAGTAAAAATCCATTTGCAATGCATTTTTCGTTTTTATCTTCAGGTTGTGGAAACAGATGAGTCTGTTCTTGACAACCTGTCTGCTGCTGAGAGTACCAGAGAGCTAGGCTACTCTGGTTTGATGACACCATCACCTCCACTGAGCCTTGATGGAAACTCACCTTCCAGTGCAGCAACAATAGACAATGAAGATGATGATTCCATTTATCCTCGCATTGCACACGTGCAGTCTGTGAATATCAAAGTAGAACCCTTGGATGACAATGAAGATACCGACCAGGTTTGCTTGCAAAAACACTTAAACATGTACATGCATTTTATTTTGGTTTCACTTGTGCAATGTTCTCAAAACACTGATTAAGTCAGTTGCTCCTCTGATCATCCTGTCAATAGAGTCAGTTTCTTGGGCCTCGTACAGTATATGAGTGTTCAAGATCTTAACAGTAATGTACAAGAACCTTGCTACTGTTGCACTAAATATGACTGCACTTTGGGCTGGGCATTCAAAAGATGCACTCACTCATTGTGGATTGTCCTGGATGTCACCATGTTGTTACAACTAAGTTGATTCGGAACATCTTCTTATTTCATGATAGCCAAGCAAAACATGCACCAGTCATAGAAAATGTCTTTGAATTACGGTACTCAACCACCCACTGGTTGGCTCAGGTTGTTGAAAATTGGTCTCCCATTCAGTGTGTGGGTTCAAACCCCAGCCGGAGCAACACAGAGTCTTAAAATAACTGAGGAGAAACTGTTTCTGTTGTACAGTGTAGTTACATTATTATCAATACCCGTGGCCAAATGACAAATTGCCCTCTGTAAAACGCGCCTTTTTGTGGGCCAAACAGGAAATGTGCAGGCTGAAAATACATTATTTCGCTCGGCCAATGAGATCGTCCTATTTAAGTGCGAGGATCACTTCTACATTTGTCTACAACCGCACTTCAAATATATACATTCCTTTCATTCTCACAACCTTTGTTTGTATACACTGAGGGACATTTCCATACCATAGTTTCATGCATTTCTTATTAAATGAATTGGTACTATTTGGCCTTGTGTATTGATAACAATGATAATCAAATGACTTTTCTCGGGCAGGTAGTTTATTTTTGTTCCTTGTAGCATCACTTGCACCCTCGCTCCGCTCGGGCACAAATGATGCTACTTGGGCCACAAATAAACAAAATGCCCTCCAAAAGCCATGTGATTGTCCCATTTACAAATGGTTAGACTTTAACCCATTGACTCTTAGGAGTGGCACACACACACACACACATGTCCAATGCACTCAACTAGATTCCAGTCATGAAATCTAGATTCATTGGAGGTACTATGAGTCTAGTTGTGAAATGGAACCGGAAGTCATATCTGTCTCACGTTGGGGAGGGTGAAGACCATCGGAGTCTACTGGAGTTGCACTGAGTCCAATACCAGAAGTCTACTCGTGAAATAAAATCAGAAGTCTAAACGCTTGCAATTAACAGAGGGGGAAATAATAGTCCAATGGAGTTACCGGAAGTCAACTCGCAATATTTCAAATAAGCTACGCAAAGCAACAAGGGCAAAACACATTGTGTATACCTCGTTCTTAAAGGGGAACTGAAGGAAAAAAAATAACATTTTTTATTCATACGAGACCATGCACAATAATGTTTTCAACTTTGTTTCTGGCATATCCGTCGTTTTTCCACCTAAAGAAATGTTTTAAAGTAAAAATTAACGGTAAAACACGCGACGTTTCGACCGAACTTAATAATAATAATGATAATAATAATTATAATAATAATCCACAACACATGACTTGTTGTAAGCAATGTGCTCTAAAATTGCACAAACACTTTACGTGGCAAGACACGATCATATGCTCAGACCCGTTTACGTTTACCACTATCTACTACACAAGTATGGATACCAGGAAAGCGATTACAGCAAACCATGGTACCAACAAAAACAACCTCAGTCCGAGTACTATAGAATACCACAAGCAAATTACAATGGAATGTTCCATTTCATCTAAAGAGAGCACCATCAATGGTGCTAATCGTATAGATATGTCTGTGTGGGACAAGGTCAAGAATAAATGGTATTTGCTTGAGGGATCAGTATGTCAAGTAGGAAAGGTAAAGGAAAATACGGAACTTGAGAGCAGGAATAAAGGACATATACAGGGAATGCGAAGTAGCACAGTTCAACATTGTCTTAGACTTCCTTGGAGGATACAACCTAACACTGAGGGAAAACCTCAACACACTGACAGAAGACAAGAGAAACACTCTATCTACTCAAGAACGCCCAAAAATGAATTCTATCTCAGAACACTGAGATCGTTAAGTTCTTCTACAAACAGAAAAAAAAACGGATGAAGGCCACAAAGCCCAGGAATTACATCCCGCTTTGTTGGTATAAATGAGATAGTGAGAAAGAAACAAAGATGCAATAATAATAAGAATAATAGTAATAATGATGATGATGATGATGATGATGATGATGATGATAATAATGATAATAACAACAAAGATTAATTGACAGTATTTCTACATGGTAGCTATACATGCATCACATTAACTAAGGAACTAACTACTTAAAATCTAACTAATTACAAACGTAATACACAAGTTGAAAACTACTGAAAATTGTAAGATCTAAAAATGCTATACCTGTAAATACTATCAGTAAACACAACTAAGGAACCTTGTCAAGACAACTTATGAGGTTCAACATAACGGTCATTATCAAGCTAAAAGTGAAGATAAATCTTTTTGCAGAAATATAAATTTTTCTTCTTTGTTTCTTCCTTTTTTCTTCTTTGTTTCATATTGACACAGATGCAAAAATTTTTATCTTCACTTTCAGCTTGATAATGACCAAAGTTCGGTCGAAAACGTGGCTTGTTTTTACCGTTAGTTTTTACTTCAAATTGTTTAAAAAAAACCTTTACTTATAAAAACGTTTTTATTCCGATTTTGGACCATCAGCATTGCGGCTCAGAATGGAGGAGTCAGCGGTCATTTTTGCAGCTTATGACGTATGATATGGGGAAGACATGCGGGAACACTCCATTTAGAAGCAGTGTTAAAACTGATGTTGTTCGTGAATATTGAGTCCGCGAAGAAACAGCAAAGCAACGAAGAAAATATCCACAGCAGCACTCGTGTTTACCTTGTTTCTCTTGATTACGAAATCGCTTTTCCCCATATCATATGTCACAGAAGGTTGCTGATTTAGTTTTTGAGCACGCACTGAAAAGGTCGAAAAAGCGGGAAAAGCCCAACTTCGAACGTAATTTTCTCGCAAAATACAGGAAACGAGAGGCAATAACTCCACAAACTTAACTTTACCTATGTGAGGCTTTCAAATAAAATTGTTGAAGAAATTGCTTTTGGCCTTCAGTTCTCCTTTAAAGCCGAGATTTGAAATAAGCCGAGTAAAGAAACAAGCGCGCAACACATTGTAACTTTATCAAACTTTCTTTGTTTTTATTTTGTCTATGTTAATAAGCGTGTGCATGATGGCCCAGCGGTTCTTAATGGACTTTCACACGAATATCGTGCATCTTCAGTTCTATCAGGCCACATGGTTACATCTCAATAGGCTTATGTTTTTAGCGATATATGAAACATAACAGTATTTATCCATCGCACCCTCAATTCCAAATATATTATGATAATTATACATCATTGATCCATTGACCTATAAAGGTGACACTTATTTAGATACGCCTTTTTACTAATCCAGATAAACTACGAAATACACAGGGGACAACTCATCATTGCTATTGTTGAAAATTCACTTGTATATGCACGTGCACAATTCCGTATCAGTCATAGCGTCTTCTCCAAGGATACTCGTCTCCTTTCCTGAAAATGACAGCTTTGTGTATACCTCGTTCCTAAAGCCGATATTTGAAACAAGCGCGCAACACATTGTGTATAACTCATTCTCAAAGACGAGATTTGAAATAAGTTATGTTAAAAACAAGCGCGCAACGCATTGTAATGATCACACCTTCTTTGTTTCTATTTCATCTATGTTAATAAGCCTGTTCATGATACAAAATTAAATGTTTGGCTTTCGATTATCACACGTTCTTTTTTTTTTTCTGTTCTTTTTTTTCACTTTTGGCTGTTATGGTTCTCAATGGACTTTCAAACGAATTTCGTGCAACTTCAGTTCTATCTGGCGACACAGCCACATGTCAATAAACTTGCGTTTTTAGCAACATACGAAACATATATTTATCTTCAAAAAAATATTTCCACACTTTTCAATACGTACTAAAGTCGCGAAACACGAAGTCCAGTGGAATCTGTTCGTGCGAATCGATCCTCTGGAGTCCAATGGAACAGTTTTCTTGGGCCTCCAAGGACAAGTATAGATTTATTTCGAAGTCTCTAACGAATAGAAAACTTGTCACTCCAGTGGAATCTATTCGTTGCCAATGGATCCATTGGAGTCCAATGGAACACTTTCCTAGGGCCTCCAAGAACAAGCACATAAACTTTCTTTGTAAGTCTCTAACGAATGGAAAACTTGACCCTCAAGTGGAATCTACTTGTTACCATTTGATCCCTTACAATTTTCACTGCTAGACTTCCGGTTTTCCAATGGAACTTGAGTATACACGACGGGAGTCTAGTCGAGTGTATTGGACAACCCTCAGGAGTGGGACTTAATAGATTTTAATACTCTGTCGGTCGAGGGCGGTTTAGGTGTTAATGGATTAAGTGTTCTTAGATATGAACTATAAAATGAAGATCCCATATAACAACCCTTGCTGTTAACACTGTGTGATGTTAAAGAACCCACACGCCCATGGTAAAGAGTAGAACACAGAGTTTTGTGGTGTGTTGGTGTATCTGTGCCCGCATTTGGTTGACCTGGCTGGATGATGGGTGAAGGGCTTCTGCAGCTAGAAGTCTCGTTATTTGCCAGGTGCTTCACATTTCACTCACATGTACTTACACACTTTCCTTGGCGTTTGGCTTTATTTCTTTCCACCTGTAGTTGACAGGTGTGTCATCATTTTTGCAGCAAATACAGCAGCTGCAAGAGGAGCAAGCCTCAAGCAGTGCATCCTCTTCAGGTAATTGTCTTTTCCTGTTTTCATGAAAAATTATGGCAATGTTTTTCATCCCCTTTTTTTGTCTTCCGTGCTAATTTTACTAGCAGTGTGGCTCACTACCTAGTATTATGCACAATTAAAAGGGAAAATAGTGGAAAACCAACACAATATGTGGCCATTATAAGCGTAAGAATACAACCTACAGGGTTTTTTTTACAAAAATACGGAAAAACAAAATTGTCATGTTACATGAAGAAAAATACCGTGAAATTTCATGATGTCGAAAAAACTGACAATCTCCACTCACGCGGCAGACCCATGAAGGCAAATATCAAATCATGGGTTGGCAGCTAAATGAATTAAGTGCCCTGGGAGGGGTGGGATGGTGGAGTCACATGGATTTCACGGAGCTGGTTTTGTCTTGGATTTTCGTTTTTAGAGAAAGATAAATGGCCAGTTTGCTAATTCGTTGACTTTCATTTCTTCATACTCTTGACTTTTTAAAGATTTAACAAGTAATTCTCCATTGCTGAAGCATCTCGGAGAAGCAGGCTTACTAAATGACGTATCGGCATTGTTATCAAGAGCTCGAAACAGAGATGAAAGTAATCTACGGAAGATACAAACTCAAGCAAAAGGTGAACCGGTTTTTTTTTTCATTATTCTTGGTTGCTGTGTACATTTTAATTAGCAAGACACTCTTTTGCTTACTAACCTGCGATCAGGCGTACTTTTCTTTAGAGAGGGCGCGACCTTTTCGCACCCTGTCTAAAGAAAAGTACGCCTGATCGCAGTTTGGTCCTTACCGTCCAAAAGCTGTAAGTTAATGTGCTGGATGACGGCATCGCTATTTTTTGTTTAAAACTATTAAACCTGGAACTCTCTTTTCTCAGAATCGGCTCGGTAGACTACCTTTAACAAATCTTGAGTCGTCGTCCTACTTGCCGTGAGATCTTAGGGCCTAGTCCTCTGCGCAAGTTACATGTAGAAGCTATACCGCAATCCCAGTATTAGTGTAAGTTGTATGTTAATATGGGTAATCACATTATATTGAGTGCAATTTTGAGTAAATGTGCACTAGTAAATGTTTCTAACCTTACTCTTTTTATTAACACACTTTAAAAGATTTCGAGATCGTATCGAAATTACATTTAAGAAGACGCAACGCACGCATATCACGCGATCACGTAAAAATTGCCCCATCCGGGGCTCGCATTTGATTGGTCATCTTAAAGTTTGTTCTATCATTGACCAATCGGAATGCTGGGTTTGTTACCTCTTTTTGCCCTGGAATTCCTCTTTCTTTCAACCGCATTTCTGTTTGCCAATCAGAATGGAGGAAAACTAAAACTGCGGCAACTCATTGTTGTACTATTACTTATCACTTGCAGAAGTCGACGCTCAAATCAGCACCAAACTAAAGGAAATCGAAAGAATGAAATTGGAAGTCTCTTCACTGAAACTGAAACGAAAGAGATGTGATGCTGAAGTCGATAAACTTTACAAGAGACTTGCATCATGTGACAGCGCTCTGAAAGAGATTCCAGGTCCCCACAGTTCAACATCTTCCAGCATGTGAGGTAATGACTTATGGGTATTGAAACCAATAGTGCGTGGCAAATACAATACAAGAAGGGAAGGTAGACCTGTAAACTTTACCACCGTACCAACATGCCATCCAAGTACGGGGTGTATGCAGAGCCGTTGTTTCATTCGGTTATCTGAACAGCAAATAATGCGTAACTTCTGCATTGGCTGGCTGTGGCAGGACATGAAAACATACAGCGCGAAATTTTGAGTCGCAAGGCAAGGTTTGGCAAGTTAGGCGCCGTTTGGTTCACGGACGTTGGTTGCGATTTGACCAAAAAACCTACATGTAACTGTGAAAAAAGTCATTCACAATGGTAAAGGCATTAAATGGTTCTGACTCTGGAGTGCACTCCCTTCAAACGTCAAAGATCATGAAGTAGAATGTTGTTCCTTGGAGAACTCAAGCAGTCTTCGTGCGCGGGATTTCGCTCATTGATTTTTAAGCCCGTGTTTTGTACAAAAAATGTATAGTCGAGAAAAGAGACCAGTTATAAGTGAGTTTTATGGAAAACAAGTCAAAAGACAAGACAAGTAAAACTTTTGCATGAAATTGATAGGGAAACTTTATTTTAACAAAAGATAATTATTTATGCTCATGAAGTATCGAGACACCCACTGCTAATTCCCTGCAACGCATCAAGAATCAAAATTATATTTTATGACGGTAGCCGTGGTGTACTTTATTAGGTATGAGATAATAATACCTTTGGAGATTTTAAGCCACAAGTCAAATAATTCGTAGGGGACTTCAAGTCAGTCGAGACTTGTGAAATATTTGAATAATTCTTCCAGGAGGCTAAGTAATTGGAGTGAGGAGCTATCAATGTAAAAAAAAGTTGAAACTGTTGAATAAATTCAATTTACACCAACTTATATCAAATTGAATGATTGATTGCTTGAGGGATTCACTAATTGCTTGACTGATTGATTGATTGATTGATTGATTGATTGATTGATTGATTGATTGATTGATTGATTGATTGAATGGTTTTAAACAAAGTTTATCGCACCATCATCCAGATAGGTTTGGTGAGATAGCAGTATCCCGCAATACACTTTGTACCATTCGCTTGTCTGTTGTCTGAAGCGAAATAATCATTCGAATTATCCACACTTGACCACAAATTAAGCCATTCCTCGCTTCCCTTTTGCCTCGAGTTGATTCCAGAGGATGAAAACTGCAACCTACGAACAGTTGCAAAGCCTGTGAGTGGATACCGTTTGCCTTCATTTGCGGGACTATATTTGTAAAATCCGTAAAAGTCTACCTTGTTGGAATATCTATAATTCCCGTAATTGCCTCCCATTAAAAAGCTGTCAAAGGAATTCGTGATCCCGGGACGACTTGCTTCTTTCCAGTTGTAAACGACCCGGATATCGCTGACGTCACCAAAGCGGAACATGACTTCTTCCCAGGTGTCTCTCATACTTGGATGAATGCAGCTACCAGCGTCTTTATCGAGCGATGCGGCTGCAGCTACCGAGAAACTTGATTTGATAAAATAGGTCATGGAACTACTGACCTTTGTTGCAACTAGAGTCCAGCCTCCGCCCTCAGTGCTCATATCGCAGTAGGCTGGAAACGAATTACTTGGCGATGCTCCATCGGGATCGATCCAGTACAACCCATCACCACGACTGTGACCTAGGTACGGAAGGAAGTAAACCACAAAAAAAGGCAAAAGCTACGGGTACCCACAATATACATACAGACATTTAAACGTACCAGTCACTGTTTGCAGTCTTTACAGCCAATGAAATGTAGGCTTAAGTGACAGTCGACCAATAACTTCATGATATCGTTGACCTATCACATTAATAACCAGAGTATTTGTACCGTCTACTGACGTTACACAAATCACTTGATGCTGAAGACGACTTCCGCTCAGGTTGTCAGTGAATGTCACCCTAAACAGTACTTCTCAGGACTACACTCGCCCGGAAGATCGTACTTAATTATTATATGACTCTTGGATTCAACCTTTAATGATTTTCAGTTGGAAATGGTTTGTAAAAACGATTAAAAACTCAAAGCAACAATTTACTGAGCAAATAAAAGCTTGAATTATTGCGGAGGTGTAACGCCATGAGGTATAAAGAGAAGTTCTTTTGGCAGAATAAAATTACATGCGGCTCTTTTTAAAGTAAGCCTTACCAGCTTTCAGTATATCAAGACAATGGAGCCCTGGGTTTATCTTGGTATGGCCTCTTCCGGCAGACATGATCGCCAGCCATTCATTGCCATCACAAAACTCCAAAGTATGTTGAGACGAGATGTATCGGATAGATCCAGCCTTTGATGCTGTACAGTTGTCGGCGGTATACCCAATTTGGATCACGGCTGACGGCAATTTGCCAGGCGGACCAGCATCCCCTTTTCCTCCCTATAAAAGTAAAGGTACATGTTCCATTTGAGTTCCGGTCGCCCGTGGGAGAACCATTCAAAATACAGATGTGAGGAATAATTGGCTTAAAGTTAGGGTGGCTTAGTGGTTATCTATCGGGCGAGTTTGAGTCGATCTCAACCTGATTTGAGGGTTTTTCTCCGGTTACTCCGGTTTTCCTCTCTCATCAAAATCGACTCACAGCTAATTAACATCTAGCTGTGGTGCTGTGTTCCGACATCAAACATGGACTGTACAGCGACTGCCAGAGGCGCCTTCGTATGCTTTCAGCCCGATATCCTGAGCTGCACCCTTTCGCAACTCAGTCCCCAATACTGCAAGAAAAGGGTGATTAGCACTGCCATTTATTTATTATTTACCATGATCCCTTTTTTTTTTATATCAATTCTACTGGCATTGCGAGGTTTTCAGAAAAGGAAAATGATTCCATCGTCAATAGGCTACTCCGACGTCTCCATCTTGCACTACTTTCATGCAGCGCTGTTTCCATAAAAACTTAATTAGTTACCGGAGATTTATTCAACGGTAAACAACTCGAAACCATTTCACAAATGAAACTCAAATATACCCCACTAGCTCTACCATGCTTTGGCCAACTGATCGCCTCCTTCTAGTCGGTTTTTTTTAAACCATGTTTTGTTTGAATTTTTTTCCGTCAGATTACCAGAGTGGAGCGTCCATGAACTACAGTAGCTTGCCAGCTAAGAGCATTTTTACAGACAACGTGCTTTATTTTTGAAATAATGTTTTGACATTGTGACTTACCTTGACTCCATATGATCCTCTATGTCCCCGTTCTCCTCTCGGTCCAGTGACACTCAATCCAGGGGGGCCTTCCGGTCCCTGAGAATGAAAACTCAAATAGGATGAATTCTGCGTAACAAATTACAGCGCCTACTCTCGGTGATGCTGCATAGTTTTACTTCAAATAAAATAAAGTGCCCGAGTAAAAGCGAATTTCCTCAGATAACATGTGGTTATGTAACTGACAACTGGTTATGCCAATACTATTAACAACCATTTCCGCCTTGTTCGGTGAACCAACATGGCTTTACCGAAACTATGCTCCAATTACACAATGTTTTGACCTTCAGTTCTACTAGGGTCTGCTAGTTCTCCCGAATTTGATAATTTAAAAACCCGTTGGTACAAAATTATCATGTAGATCCACTGATCTCCGGATAGGCAAAGTTGGAGTGTTTATATTGCAGACAGTTTTCGCAAGATTATCACTTCCAAGGAGACACATGTACACATTATACCAGGGAGTACTACCAATCTGTTTAGGCTAATACATGTGCATGTTTTTGTCGCAAAGGAATCATCTTTGGTCGTAACTTACCGCAGGCCCAATGGGACCTTGTGTCCCTTGATCGCCCTGAAAAACAGATAAAAAGAGAGTAAATTTTACACTGGCTAATTATTAGCTGGTTCTCCTTGGGAAAAAAAAAAACCTCGTACCTTTTCTGTCGTACTTCCAATGTTATGCCATTCTTCGAGTCTCAGAATATCTCAAGGAAGACCAATAAGTTGTTTTTCTGTGTTTTTTAAATTTGTTCAAAAGAAGCCAATTGATTGATTTGATTACTTTGGGCATTTTGAAGACTCGACAAAATTATATAGGGTTACACCAGAAGTGTCGACCTCCAAACTTAAGATGGAATTTGTCGCGGACAAAGCTCAAGCTCTGAGGGGCAGGGATTACAAAACACTTCTTCTCGTAATTAGCCAAGAGGGAGGGATAAATTCTAATGTGCCTATGATACTATCTAATAATCGGAGTTTGCTGAGTGGTGAATTGAACCTTGATAGGTTTTCCTTTACAGTAAATTGAAGACACGAACACTTCTGAAGTACTCACGATTTTTTTGTGACCTAAACATAAACCGAGGAGTTATCTCGAGATGAGAACACTTTGCTTTGACTAAGAGTCATTTTTTAGGCTGGCCAAGCCGGTACAACTAGTTTATAAAATATTACTGATACCTTTGGGCCATCTCGACCGTCCCTTCCTGGAGAACCGTTTCGCCCATTGAGTCCATTGAGACATCTGCATAAACGTGCCTATGAACAAAACAGTTAACTTTGAAAGGGAAAATACCATGTAGAAAGTTGATTTCCATTAGGGTAGTTGCTGTTATCAAGTCAAACAATTTATGCTTGAAATTTCTCAACTCAAGTTACTCTCTGAAGACGACCTTCGCTCATTTTGAAAAAAACGTGTTTCACAAACAGTGCTTCTAGATCTCAAGCCTACACTTCGTCCCTGATATCGAATTTTGCTCAGGTGCAATCATTAGAACCACCTTATATGTGTAATTTACTGACTCTCCAAAACCGATTCAGCATAAGGAAGCTGAGACATCAAAAGTTCTTCAAATATTAATAGTCTACTATGTAGGATAGAGGAATGAAATCAACTTACTTGCTTAGGGGTGGTGTCTTTTGCCCGAGAAGTGTTTTCGTTTCCCTTCTCCTGAGAAGACTCCTTTAACTTAGCCGATGAAAATGCTAAGCTAACAACAACGATCCCTAAAATCAAATTCATGTTCTTTTTCCTCCTAGGTCAAACCGTCGAACGCCAAGCAAATGAGACTATTTCAAGCGATAGCGCTAAGTGGCTTTTTATTCTTTCGATTAGCCGGTATCGACAGGTTTTGACACTTGGCAATTTTCCTAACTGCAGACTTGGCCCCCACGTTGGATTAGCCAAATCGAGACAGTGTTTACAGTGTAAACAACGAATTTAAGAAAAAACACTTTTAATTGGAGCCAGTCATCCGTAAGACGAGCAGCTTCAAGCAACAAAGTATTTATTAGTCCATGGGTGGTCAGAGACCTATGGCTCGGCCAAAAAACGGCTCCGCCGGATACCAGGCCTTCCTTTCGTAGTCATCACAAACATGATAATGATCATCATTATCGTCACAGTCGTCACCAACGTACGGAAACCGATAAGGGACAATCGCAAAATATTTGTCAAATCCATAAGAAAATTGGAAATCACAATTTTTTTGGCAAATCAGTATTGAAGAGTGTTTCCAATCTGAAATACTTTTACAAATCCTATTAAAATTATTGGATCCTCAAATGCTTTTTCTCAAAATCAATCCAAGAATCGCTGTTGCAAATTATTCTTTTGTCACGTGATAATTGCACGAGCAGTCAGCCAGCGCCACACGCCTGTCCCACCTCCAAAATGGTGAAGTTTCGTAAGAAAGGAGTTTACAATAGAAA
>NC_090885.1:72221106-72226106 GCF_036669925.1 Montipora capricornis | reverse complement strand
ATAGGTGAAGTGACGGTGAAAGAGAGGGAACCGTGGGTTTGGAAAGAGTGGAAGATGTCACAAGGTTTATCCACTTTACCCGTAAAAATGACCCTTCCAGGGCCTATGACCATCATTAACTCAATTGAGGATCAATTTTATGGTGACGAGAAGGTCTTTGGCAGTATTCTGGCAAAGATAATAAAGAAAGAAGTGAAAGGTCTAGTATCCGCTGGATGCCAATATATCCAGGTTAGTGATTCCTTTGTCACGCAACTTTAATGATGTAAAACAGGAAGTCACGCGAAAGTTCGTAGCTACCTCAAGTATCAAATCAATTATATTAGACTGAAAACGTTCAGAAATCAAATGTTTTTCAACGTTAGTGCGCGACCTTTAGAATACCATATGCGCAGTGCGATCTTCTGACATTTGTCGAGTTTGACAAAAGTTTGTCACGTGCGGTTCACTGAAAGAAAAAAGCAAGGAAAACGTTCGAAAGTCTTTTTACATGGCTCACGAGAATTGAATAGAAATTTGGGATGTGCAAATTATATCTCATCAAAGCAGCACAATAAAATCAGTAAGGTAAAGTTTTCTGTCAGAACACCTTATTTTTGGGTAGAAACATACGAAAAAGTGCGTGACGAGCCAAACGACCTCACCTCTATTTCGTGACAGTGAATGCTGTTCCGCGGCGGTGTCGAGCCAACACAGTTATGCCGCTTTCTACCACAGTCATCGGTTCCTTTCCTAAACCCTCTTTCTTGAACATACCTGACTGGTTTGATCCAACTTGTACAAGAGATTTCTCCGAAAAGTACACACATTTTATAGAAACTTCAGTAGCTAGAAAAACGGAGGAATTGATCAAGAAGGCCGTCAAGGAGACAGCTCAATTGCAAGCTGATGCAGGCCTTGATGTGATCAGCGATGGCGAGTTTAGACGGGAAAACTGTATGTACTACTTCTGCAGAAAGCTGACGGGGTTTGATTTTCACAACTTGTGCTCGAAAAACATTCGTCGTGAAGCTGCTACAATTCTTGCTCCTCGTATTGTCGCTGAGATCTCGACATCAGGCAACGAGTCTTGGGTTTGGAAAGAATGGAAGAATTCGCAAGATTTATTCAAGGAACTGCCGATGAAAATTACTCTTCCAGGTCCGATGACAATAACGGACTCAGTCGTGGATCAATATTACGGTGACCAGAAGGTTTTAGGCGAAGTGCTTTCAAAGCTTATCAACGTAGAGATAAAAGCTCTTGTTTCTGCAGGTTGTAATTATATTCAGGTGAGAGAAAACTGCACGTGGTTCTTAATAAGCTTTCCAATACTGGTTCTTTGTGCAATGGGTTTTATGTTTATATTTGGGAAAAGCTAGGATTCTTACAAAATACCGTAAAATTCCGATAATAATACCCGGGGCTTATATTCTTCATAGGCCCTTTTGGAGGGGCTTATCTACTGAGGGAAATTTGCGTTTCCAAATCGATTGGGCTAGCCTTATAGTTGGAAGTAAATTTACCGTTTTTGCTTTGTTTTACTTTGTATTTGAGGGCAGTTTTCCAAGTACAAGCTCCCTTTTGGAGGGGCTTATTTTCGGAAATTTATGGTATGCTGGGAGCACTCTATCGCTTGGCAACGGATTAAACTGTCCCAGGCTGCCTCCTAACACCACTCGAATTCCTTATACATTGAATTGCAAAAAGTCCTTGGGAGCCAACTAGCTTTTCAAGGTTCCTGATTAGACAAAGGATCCGCGTAGGTAAAAAAATTATCATTGTTCTAGTGGTTGGAAGATTTGAAGAACACTGCACATATATCTTCCCGACACCCGCAACGTATTAACCTCACCGGGCTGCCGGGCCATGCCATGACACCGTACTTCTCAGTCAGGCGAACCACAGGTATCCCAAGCTCAATGTGAGGGAAAGCCAACAAAATATAAGGATTTGCATGGGAATCCCGATAAAAGACCTGAGAAGATAATTTTACGAAAAAATTCTCAGTTGAGCCTAACCTTATTGCTATTGTTGGTCGCTTCCTTCCTGTGTAATTGTTTTTTTAGATTTGACGCGAATTAAGCCATTATCAGTTCCAGGAAAGTCAACGGTTATAATAAAATACCAAGGCTGAACACTGAATTCTCAGGAGCCCACCAAATGGAGTCAAATATTCCAATTCTACCGTAGAATTCAAGGGCAAAGGTTTTTCTTTCATTTCAATCGGCTAGCCGTGCAATCGAAGCCCTGCCAGCGACGTGAGGCGGCTGTTAGTGTCCCAAACGAAACGATGAAACGATGGAAAAGATCCTCTTACACTTTGAGCACCACACGGCAACCGTTGAGTTCGGTTTGTTTGTCGTGCCTGACGACCTTACCAAACCAAGCTCAACGAAATTGGGGCACCTATGGCCGAACAGCCCTCTTTTTCTAGTCACGCTAGCGAGCCGAGGAGAGGATCCAAAAATAGTATCCCATAATGCATAGCGATTCCTTTTATATTATCAACTGAAAGAGTGACGTAATCAGTATCTTCCAGCCACAACGCAGAGGTGAGCAGTGATGGAGACTACGATGTTATTTTTGTCAAGGTTTCGGCTCTTAAGAAGCGTTGCGAGTCGGAAGAAAAATTTGGCGTAGAGTCGGATGATTTTACGTGTGCTACATTGAAATGTAGGGAAGCTCTTATGACCTCATATGAGCTACATCGAGTGCACGAGCGAACGGCGGCGATGGGTAATACCCGATGTTGTTTTGAGTCGATCTGTGGATGTGTAGGTCTCCCTTGCTAGTTCAAATTAATTATTCCTTCGTTCAACATAGGGAATGAAAGAAAAGTGAATTAAACCTGAATCCGCGTTTGTGCGATCGCCTTCAAATGCAATGATAAAAAATTCCCGATCACAGGTGCCACTTGCAGGCTCATTAAAGTGGTGTATTATGATAAAATATTCGACGCCGAAAGTATGTGAAAATGTGGGTACTTCTGGGCACTTCTCAACCCAAAATGTTGTTTCGCCATCGATCTGCATGAGTGACGTCCATATTTGGAAAAACTCTAATCCGCAACTTTATTCGTGACCTCTCTTCGGGTCAGTCGTCACATCAATTTGTGAAACAACTACATTTTGAATTACCAGAATATGAATAGTCCGAAATTCTGTGTAAGTTTAACGATGGTGACATATGTTTGCTTTGGGTGGGGAGATTTATATTGGGAACGAAAAACGTTTGAGCTTAGAGTAGCGAATTATCGTTCTTGCAAAATTTAACGGATTTTAAAGGGTTTTGTAATGTTCACACAAGCGTGGTCACTTGGAAAAGATGGAAAGTTGCCGCTCCTCTTTAACTATCACCACTTCTCCATGGCTTTCTTGTGGACAAAGGTGGACCTACATATCGATTTAACCTTTCTTTTCTTTGCCTTAAAATCAATTAACAGGGGCACCCAACGAATCTGTTCCTCACATTATCTGTTCCCCAGAGGAATCTTGCTGGCTGGCAAAAATACAGGTGTTTCGATGAGCTGGCCGGGAAATTTTGTTGTTGATAGAGGTTTTGCCTGGGAATTACTGACTTTTTCTAGCATTTCAACCCGAGCTGTCTGTAGAAACTCTGAAGACTGAAGACGACTAAGAAAAAAAAACAAAACTCTTCCCTCTCCCAGAGAATAGTCACAAACATACGACGGCTGGTCAGAGTGATTGCGCTTGCGTAAAGAACCTGTTTTGTCCCGGTTTTGTCGCTTTTGTTCGGTCGTTTTGTATCGAGGGATTTGAAAGCGCGCGAAATTCCTGGGAAAATAAATTTGATCAGCTGGCTGGGAAACCAACCAATTTTATCTAGCTGGCTGGGAAATTTCTTGTGTGTCTTGCTGGGAAAAAGGAACAGATAATGTTTTCCCAGCAACACTGAAAAACACCTGAAAATGCCTTAATAACATTTATTTTCATTAACTGGGGTATAATAATACATTTTACAACAAATTGGTCGTTGGGTGCCCCTGAATTAAGAATGGTAGTATCTTTTTGTAGGTAGATGAGCCTGTTTTAATGCGTTTCCCTGACAAGGCGCTCGAGTATGGTATCGAACAGCTTTCATCTTGTTTTGATGGAGTGTCGGCAACAGATGAAGTCAAGATTGTTCATTTGTGTTGTAGATACCCTGATTATTTAGTAAGTGTGCAGCTGTTGCTGAAGGGAAAGGAAAAATTAATCCTTTAATTAACAAGTATGTGTATCTCTCATAGGGATTTCATTCACACAAAATGTTTGTTTCATTTCTTTGTTAAAATGTCGCGTGATACAAAATTGATTAATTAATAGCCTCGACCTGAACACTGAACTGCTTACCTTTAAAACGCCCTGTACAGTGTACAGCCTCTCAGCCTTGTCTCAAGATTATAAATGTGTTACAACACTGCTACCCTTAGTGTCACTTTCATCTTGACAATTGTTGGTGAGTGAAATTTGCCACAGGAGGCACAGGCTAGGCTCACAGATACCAAGCAAATCCGCACGATCTCTGATTTCATTGGATCTATAGAGGATGCAGCTTTTTCATTTTTAGCGTCCATTATTTCTGTTTATGTTTCTTGTGTTCATTGGTTTTAAATCAATCCTGAAAGTCATTGTAGTAGCTGCATCATCATGTTCCAATGTTCCAATACAGAGGCTATTGATCGCCCATTGTCATTAGAAATTGTGATGGGTTAAATTTTCCTCCTCGCAGGATCAAGTGGGCTATAAGAAAGCAAGTAAAGATGGAAATTTTTTATGCTTGCTGACAGACTTGATCAAGCAGGGCTTGATCAAATATCAATTGAGGATGCCCATAGGCACAATGATTTGTCATTGTTTCAACATTTTAAGAAGAGCAAGGTACTGTTATAATTATAATAATAATAATAATAATAATAATAATAATAATAATAATAATAATAATAAATTCGATCAGGTTCATGATAATCATCGTCATCGTTGTCAACATCATCATCATCATCTGTTTATTTTATTCCA
>NC_090885.1:72206106-72218606 GCF_036669925.1 Montipora capricornis | reverse complement strand
GTGGTCTGTTTTATACGGTGGCCCATATCTGCAAACACAGCGAACACTTTTCCAAACACAACACAGTATAAACAAAAAACTATTATCGAAACACAAGACAGTATTATCGAAGCACAACACAATATCATCGAAACACAACACAGTATTATCGAAACACAACACGATGTCATAAAAACACAACACAATATTTGCGAAACACCACTCATAATTTTCCCGATTGCGTAATACAGGATGTTACTATACAAAGCATAAACCCATCATTTAATCGACCCTGTGGCGGGTTATGCGGCTGAAATAATTTCCCGCCATTTTGTTTGTTATCTTCGCATGTGTCGATCTGCCGCGAGAATGGATGTGTTTCTTAATTAAGTGCTTGAACTGCTCAGTAGAGCTCGAGGAAACTTACCAATTCAACTGCTCCGGTTATTCCGAATGTAGAATACATAAAGCAATTGCGAAACATACAACATAGAAAATAGAGTTACAGAACAATACCCCAAAACATGTTTAAAAACAAAAGTAAGACGGCGATGTAACTGGCATGTCTTATTCCAAGTCGGTAGAAAGACATTAAGCGTCCACAATAATGTCAACAACCAAAGAATAAACAAAAAAAGGCGAGCCCCTACAGCTAATAAAAAAGAAAGATCAAATTTAAAACTTAAAGCAATAATTTAGTCTCGGAAATTGCTAATACTAGGTAGCGACAAAGGACATATGAAGATTAGCCAAAGGATATCACGGATATTGAACTCCGTCTATGAATAGCTTGTATGGTTCCGATCTTCCAAAAGCCGCTCGTTTCCCTTGCCCTCTCGCTTCCAACGTTTTCGGGATGAGCCACTAGCGAATTTTAACCACTAGCCTTGGCAGGTCAACACCAATTCCTAAACCTTGTTTCCCCGCAGTAGACGAACGATGGGCGAAAACACATTTTTACGATCTTGATATCTAAGAAAACGTGCAATTATTGCTCTGGGTTCTTAACCTTGTTTCCGTTTCCCAACTCTATGCACTCGTTGAAACTCTATATCACGGGCGTTTCTCATTCCCAATTTAGGGCGCGTTCGATTGACCTTATTCCGGAATAAGAATACTTGGAGTGCCGATGACTTAAAACGGTATGTCTGGCGTTTTGAAGCAACAAGAATAATAAAGTTATGTTTATTTTAGCAGTTGTTTGACAATTTTATTGTGAATCTCCGTAAGAACGAAGGATTTCTAACTTCTATTCCATGTATTCCTATTCCGAAATACGGTCAATCGAACGCAGCCTTTTAAAAAAAATTATACAGGATCTCAGTAGTATCTTCTCGTGGATTCCGTAGAACCGTAAGTTTTCGCGTCTTTGGTACACTTCGTAGTCTAATATTTGTAATCGAAGTTTTTCAGTTCATCCTCGGTTTTTTCCTCCAGACCTTTTACTTTTGCTTGTACCTCTGCAACGTCTTTGTTTAAGGTAGCCACGCTGTCCTTTAATATATTTATCTCGCTTGTTGAGTTTTTTAAATCCGCTTTAATTTGGGCCACTGCCACTTCTATCTGCAAAGCACTTACATTTGTTTTGTCGAATGACTGTTGAAGAAAGTGAATTTGCGAAGTTATTGCATCAAGTTTCGATAACTTCGCTAGGATTTCATCGGGGAAGCAAAATCTTTGGCCATGCTCAGTGCTGTTAAAACGACGACTCTGTTCTCGGCGTTAATCGCTTCCTCTTCTAATTCCTTTTCCTCTTTTCTTCGCATGAAATCAGGAGAATCACTGCTGCTCTTTCTACTTTTTCTTTTGGTCAACGAAAGCAATTCCATATGATAAAATAAGAAATTTGGAAGATTTTGAAGGGAACTCACACTCTCATGACTTCACAGGTTCATACTCGCCCCGGTCTCCCATCTGTTGATATGTAAGTGCTACACGGCCGAAGTTTGCGAAAACGTAACCCTTCCTTGTACTTGTATAAATTTCGGATAAAAACGCTTTCATTAGAAAAAGTCCGAACAATTTTGACCGTAAGCATTATGTTCAGTATTTTAAAGTTATATTCTTGTTTTAGCGGAGGTTCCCTTTAAATAAATGGATTTGGTCCTTGATAAGTCTTGGAAAAGTCCTTGATATTCTTCCCCAAAATTTTGTACGAACCATGTCACAACTCGGCCGGGTGAGATTAAATTCAACACAAGCTCTTAATGGATATCAGTCTATCTCTTGAAGGCCATGGGATCTTCAAATTTCAAAAGGTTTTCCTCTATAAAACTGTGGTAGTATATGCATATTTTCCACCTTAAAACACTTTTCAGCGTTTCGATTTCGCCACTAACGGTGTCTCTTTATTAGGCTGCACTAATCGTAAAAATTAACAGCAAAGTTAAGTTGTTGGGAAACATTAATGGCAACATATCTCGAATCCTTCTGATCATTTCTTCAGATTGTACTTGGCTCTGTAAAGATTGCATGCAGTCGAGTGGAGAGCGTAGAAGAGATTCGCAATCGTCTTCAAGAAGTTTTAACTGTTGTGCCCCCGGACCGTTTGATCGTAGCTCCTGATTGCGGCTTAGGATTTCTTCCCAGAGAAATTGCTAAGAAGAAACTCTGCAATATGGTTCAGGCTGCAAAATCTTTACCGTAACTTTTATCACAGGGTTGGATACCGTGTAAGGTGCGTGAGGGTAACGTACGAAAAGGACTGTATTTATGTACAGCTTTACAGAAATTACACCCTTTTTCAGGACAAAAACTATCAAGCTTTCTTCAGTTCAAAGTGTTCTAGCTATAGCAGATTATGTTATGTTTTATTCTTGTTTTGGGGTAAGGGACTCCTGGGGCGTGGAAAGCAAGTTGATTTAGCAACAGAACGGGAACATCAGTTGACGACGGCGCGCAGAAAAATGTCCATATTTGGTCAGATTAGCGTAGAATCCAGACTATTCCGCGCACTCTCCCGTCGTCAACTGCGGTGCCCGTTCTGTTGCTAAATCAACCTGACGAATATGTGATGTAAACAGGTAAGATTTAGTTTTTTATCGTCCGGTTGGAAGAGCTATTGTTGGTGATCAATTTTTCGACGACTAAGTCTGAGCAAATTTATTCTAAGGCCTGCGACACATGGTCCAACATTTGTTCATCAACAAAGGATGTACAATGTTGAACCATTTAATGCAACGACTTCATCTCAGCTTTTTGAAAAACCCGCATTCAAGCTCAGTGAAGTAGTAAATTAAGTAGAAAATTTAAACTGTTTGTGAAGTAAAATTACCTTAATGATTACAAATTTCAATTGTTTCCATTTTACAATGCATCTTTTTAAACACCACAGATGACACAAAGTGGGACTAGTCATGTGTGACCCTTTTAACTTACAGGTTCGCATCAAAATGGATTCACGAGAAGCAAACAATTCAGTATATTTTGTTTGATATTTATGAGGAACATGAGAGAATAGATTGAGACGTCATGTTAAGGACGGTGCCTACTATTGTTATTACGCATACCTTCTGCGCATCTTGAGATACTGGGGTTTCCTATCGGTGACGCTTGTTAATACAGCGATATTTTTGCGCGATTTAAAACTATCTGGAGAAAGTATATCTTAGTAAGTACTCTTGGTATCCAAAAAGAAAATTAGGGGTAACCACGCATTTTTGAGAGATAATTAAGCTGCAATTTGAAAATGAACGTCATACATTGCTTTGTACTTTAAAGCTGTTTACAAATATTATTCATGAATTATCTTTGAAAAATGCGTGGTTACCCCTAATTTCCTTTTTGGATTTCAACAACACTTGTTAAGATCTACATTTCCTGCATAATTATAAACCGGGGCAAAAATATCTTTGAATTAGTAGGCAGCTTCCTTAAGGGCATATTTGATGATCCATGATGGTACGGAGCACATGTACTAATATTGCGACCGAAAAATAATGAAATTATGCAGAAATCAGCCGGAAAGTTGTCAACACATCCATTCCATGCACATAAAATGCCCAACAACCAATGGCAGCTCCAACATTCCTCTCTTTGATAGAGATCAACCTGATGGTAAAATGTTACCTTTGTACCCCAACATGCTTTTAGGAAAAATAACTGATCTGAGATCAAAAACCACTATGCTCAAATAGTGACCATTCGGCTTGTAAACAGGCCATTCTGCAAAATGAGTAATTTCCTTTCAAGATAAATTGTAGATTATTAATATTGTAACGGTAGAAATAATACCATTGTTACGTTTGATGGTAATGTAGTTACTGTATGTTTATGAATCTTGTATTAGTCAAGTTATATTGCCAAAGGAATGATTAAAGAATATCACTGTTTTTCCGTTATGAAAAGTACTCCGGCTGCTTGTGAAAGACAGAAAAGGGTTTAGCTCTGACAAAGGAAAAAGACTCGAAACGTCAGCTTTCAAATTTCTTTACAGTGGTCAATTTACCATATCAAATCAGTTGATAAACCCTTTTCTTTATTCACTTCCCCAATGACACCGCAATACAGCTTCTTTACAAACTAAACCCCTTTGAGGGGCCGACCATTTAACTCCTGAGGGGGGGGGGGTGGGGGAGGTGGGTGATTTTGAAAAACATTTCCTGCAAGCGCTTGTTGCACCGCTGCAAGCAAGAAAAAAAAAATGTTGCAAAGCTATTTCATCATTCCTGGAAGGCTTTACAAAATCCCAGCAAAACTGCAACAATTCCGGATAATCTGCTAGCCAGCGAGCCACTCTGGTTAGCCTATTAAAATAACACATTGATTGGCCTAAATAAGACCCTGGTTAGCCTGAAAGTCACACCGGTTGGCCTACAGTTAGCTTAGGCAGCTTGCGGTTTGCTCTTATAATGGGACAAGGGATTTGTTGCTTGCTCGGTTCACATGGCTCCAAGTCATAGGAGTCATGCAAGCCATTACGGTTAGCCAAAATTACACATTGGCTAGCCTAGTTAGCACTGCAGTTAGCCTACAGTTCCCTAGGTAGCTTGCGGTTATTGGGACCAGGGATTTCTGGCTTGCTGGCTCGCACTGTATCCAAACTCGTT
Organism: Montipora capricornis; assembly: GCF_036669925.1. Lineage (NCBI taxonomy): Eukaryota > Metazoa > Cnidaria > Anthozoa > Scleractinia > Acroporidae > Montipora > Montipora capricornis. Next base: position 72,213,579 of record NC_090885.1, on the reverse strand, counting down.
AGCTTATCACAAGCAGTAATGGTGGTAAATTTTTCTATTTGAAGAATCAAGTTTTATTAGCTATTTTTTTTAAATTAAGAAGCTAAACATTTTCAAATCTACCTGTGGAGCATCACTTTATAACATGAGAATATTGTTATTAGGTAATATTAAATGATTCTAAAGAATGACATTCCGAAAACATGTTGCTATACAAGAATGATTTTGTAAAGCTTACAACAAACAAGGCTTTGCAGCTCCATATTAGAACTATTACTGCGATAACCACAATGGAAATGTTAACACACTCTGTAAATGTAAACACGACACTTTTTTGAGGAAAAAAAATGCTGCAGGGAAATGAGGAGAGACAAAAAATATAATGCAGAGCATTTAGGAGGGAAAAAAATATTCTACCCACCAAGGTTGCTGGAAAAAAATAACTTGCTGACCAGAAATCACCCCCCCCCCCCCCCTTCCCCCTCAAGAGTTAAATAGTCGGTCCCTAAGCTGAGCATTTAACCTCAGACACTAAAAATTGTGGTAAGAACATCATTGACACACGCCGCTATCACTTTGTGCGCCACTTTTTGTTCGTGCCACATTTTGACGTCATCTGTGATTTATTACCGAACAGACGCACGGCAACATGGAATCTATTTGTAAATTGACAACGGCAAACTAGCTAATCAGATTGCGATACAGGCAATTGTCGTAAAAAATATGATCTAATTGATCTCGCCGAGAGAAAGTAAAGGTGTAAGCTTCCCCCTTTATTTTCCCTTGATCTTGCAAATCCGCCATGCAGTATAGAAAATAAAACATCACGATGACAGTGACTTGTCACTATCCTCGATTTTATCATTATAATCACCTATCAATATCAACTCCTACCACTTTTTGCTTTCCCGGGCCCACTTTTTCTTGTTACTCAATTTTTGTACTTTAAGAGTAAATTCCCTTTTACAAATGTGTGTTTACCAAGGTGTTTTAGATACCCGTTTCATTTGGTGTCATAGCAGTCTATTTTGATTCTACGCAACCAAATCAGTCGTCAAGTATCGCACATGTATTCACTTCGAACATTCTTGGGTGCCGTAGATGGCACAAAAGTCAGTGTTTGATAGTTTCTTACATTGGAATGAAACGCATAAGTGATGACGCTGTATGAAGACAAGGAAGACTTGATTGAGCGAAGAAAACTCAAAGAGAGTACTCCGACGCAAAGAAAGGCTAACATCCGTCGCCACTTCGGCTTGAAGAAAGCAGTTTCCTGATTTTTTTAGGAAAAAAACAAAGACTAACAAAAACTCTTAACGTATTTTTAAATAATTAAAATTATTATTTGCGATGATCTTTCGCTTAGAGCTGAAAACCGATTAATAACCGCAGTTGCAATATATGACTTTCAGATATTTTCCTTAATTAATTCGCCAAAAGCTATTTCTAAATTCCGGAAAACACTTCTGTAAAATATTGCACAAACACTTCAACACTTCTTGTTGGCAGCGAGCCTGCAAAGAATGATGATTTAATCTCTGGATATACTGAAGGTTGGTGCGATCACTAAGCTCTTTTTCCTCCAGGTGAATTGTGTTTTTTCGTTTCTTTGATCGCCTTTGCCGATCTGTCATGGTTACTTTTATTCGAGGAAGCATTCTTCAAGGTCATGAAGCCTTCAGTTAGCATTCTAGACGCCGACAGTGTTCAGTGTTGCTTTTCAATCGATCGGATTCGGTCGATTCATGGAGACAAACAAATATCAATGACAGCAATGACATCTTATGTCATGGAGATTTCATGTATTTACACATGGTACCCAATACCAATATTCAGGCTTTCATTTCAATAAACGAGTTACTGAAATCGTATGATATACAAATGTATATGTTTGCAATTAAACCCTATTATAAAGACAAATAAGGGATCAGATCGTTCCACATCACTGTATATCGCTGTTTTTCATGTTGGAAATAAAATAAGTTGCATTATTCTCGAAGTTCCCATTGTCATATTTACATTCAAACATGCTACTAACAGCAGCACTCACTTCTCAATGAGAACTTTTAAGCCTTTTGCCCCCCTCTGCACCCTCGTAAGCTCTCGTAACTTTATACAGATCCCTCACTCAACCTTATTTTGATTACTGCTCACCCCTGTGGGATACATGTGGTAAGCAACTGAAAGATAAATTACAAAAAATTCAAAATCGTGCGGGAAGGGTTATTACAGGCTCTTTATATGATGTTAGGTCTACAGATGTGTTGAATAACTTATACCCTTGAAACCAAGCGCTTCCATGCAAAAGCTACCCTTATGTATAAAATCCTCAATGATCTATCTGCCCCCCCCCCCCCCCCTCCCTCCCAACTGAGTAACTCCTTTGTAAAACTCAATGATACTAACATATATTACAATCTTATGAATATCTAGACTGATCTAGCAATTCCAAGGCAAAATTTTTTGAAGCGCAGCTTCAAGTATAGTGCCGGGTGTAATGCTCTGGAACAATCTTTCCTATGAGGCAAAGACCGCACAATCGCTTTCGGATTTCGCCTTCCATGCCTTCTACTGGATCTCACTGATTCCATGTAATATACTTTCTATTTTAAATACATATATACTTTATTGTTAAGTGTTTACCTACGCCCCAAAAACCAGCTTTTGTCGTGTGTGGCTAGCGTAGTGAAATAAAGTTTTATTGTATTGTATTGTATTGTAAAAAACTTCTATTATTACCCATTGACTGCATGGTTTCGCAATCACGGACATGATATGTAATATTTGAGCAATGATCCACACAGCCAATGTCAGGTCAAAACAGGAAATCCTTGATTGGCAATAGTAATAATCTCATTAAAAATCTTCGTCCGATAACGACTTCAAAATATATAAAATTAGACCGGATGTTGCGTAATTCGCTTCGCTTTTGTGTGGAACACTGCCCTGTCTTCGTGTTTCCCTGAAAGAACAACAACAAAAACATTTAAAACTTAAAAATCACTTATTTTGAAATCTGTCGAGTCTTGAAGCTGGGTGAGTGCGATTTTTTCTTTACGAAGCGCATAAAGGAACAGAAGTTACAACGTAGCGATGTTTTAAATTGGTGTGATATATTTCACACAAATGCACCACTTTGTATCGGTTCTTGTATCAGATTTTGTATATTTTGATCATTGATCCAACGTCGTGATACCTGAAGGATTACTATCCACAGCTCTTGGCTTATTCCTTTCCACAGAGCTCATTTTATTGATCCGATCCTGGACTCTGTAAACACTTCACCGGTCGGAGATTGAACAGGGACTGTGAGTTGTCCGCGGTGACCGCATTCATATCAGTCTTTACTCACGTTTTCAGTTGTTGCGAGAAGCATGGTTGCACCTACACAGTGCCTTCCACCACTTCGGCCCTGAATCGATTCCCAGATTAGATGCCCTATGTGGATTAATCTGTTGATTCTGCTCCGAGAGGTTTTTTTAAGAGTACTCTGGCTTCCCCCTCGTATCAAAGAACCAACATTTATTGGTTTGCCAATATATAAGCTGTTATCATTATTATGCTGTATTAAAAGCGGCCTCACTGGCAGTCCCCTTTTTTTGCCTCTCTTTATAAACATCTCCCGGCTTTCTTCTAGAAAAGGCCGCTCGATTTTCTGTTTTCAACCTTCGACAACAACTTCCGTCAGGCGTGACACTAACAGGAAATACATAGAATTGAGTCACGCCCACGCAAAAGGTGGCCTATATATATTGCGGGCACTCGTTTGCTTCAATGTAGCACATCTCTCTTCACTGAACGACGAACAGTATCGAAGTGTTAACAAAAGATGAATATTCTGAATTTATTGGGCTTGCTTGTAGCAATGCCACTGTTTCCAACTCCTCAGGGTTTCAACTTAGGAGGACATCCGCAGAAACGGTTTTGCTGGGCAGACTTTGGTAAGTTCGATAGTTAAATGGTCACTGAATGGTTGTTTGGGGTTGGGAGTAAGGTCAATTACCCAACAGACCTTTCCTTTCTTTTTGTGTTTCTTTCTCAAAAGAAAGCTCTTGAATACTATACCCTTCGTTTCAACGGTGTTCAGTTAGTGCGTGCGAAACTAATTATTTTTCCACATCACTCTGACGAAGGTTCTTATAATTAAGATATCTTTCAGTTAGGTCCTTTTTGTTTGTAAAACGCTTGTACACTGTAGAACACGCAACAGAAAAAGACGTTTTCTTTTTTCCTGCTGTTTCGCACATATATGCGGTATTTAAAAATTCATTCGTTTGCAACAACAAAAGAGGATTAGGGCCAGGTCGCCCTTGGCTACATAAAATTAAAATCGTCACGAACTTCCAAACCCAATTTTTTGTTTGGTTTCCTGACAAAGGATCGGCCTGCTCGGAAGTAAGAGAAGTTTGGTAGAGTTTGAGAAAATCTGTAAAGTTTTTGCGCGTCGGTTGCTTTGTGGCTGACCATCTTTTTGCAAAGCAACTAAAAATTCCATTATTTTGACTGAGCCCTGATATTAGTTGGATTTGGCGGACCACTGTTTATCCGATGTCTGCCAAGGTTAACCCGAGCCGATTTAAAATTTGCCGCTTTTCATCATTTAAGCCTAAAAGGTTGATTACTGGGAACGCTCTAACATGCAACAAGGCTCACTTTTGTCGTCAACGATGATAGCTTAACGTCCACACTTCATAACTCAGTCTTCTTTTCTGACGAAGGGTTATCGCAGTTGTTATTGTACCTTTATCCACTCGATTGATGAAACCAAATCTTCATGTTTCACACCCTGCTAACGCAGACCCACAGTTTTTGGTAAAAACTAGTTTACCTAAATGGTAGAAATGCTGCCAAGCTCTTGGCCTTTTTCATTTATTTTTTTTTTGGTGCGTGACAGTGAAACTATCTATAGTTACGAAATGAAATCAGTAGAGACCTTTAGCACCGGGGTTTCCGGGATATGTTTGCAGTTTGCGGTTAGTCGCCCGGGGGGGGGGGGGGGACACCCATATGAAACAGACGGGGATGCTCGTCGTCTCGGTTAGGGCTGTAAATTTTGGATTTTGGTCTCGCTTAGGGTGTTCCGGGCAAAGCGCCAATATTTTATGCCACCAAGGTCTCGTTTAGGGTTCCGCGAAGTAACACAGAATTACGCGAAGAGAAACATAAGTCAAATTTGCTTTTAAATTTTCTTTTTAGATAAAAGCATTCGATGATTATGCCTTTTTATCATTAAAACTCATCGCGTGTCGTATTTTTGTGTTTTTAAACGGTCTCTTTTAGGGGTCAAAATTTGCTTAAGCCACGCCTAGATTGGTCTCCTTTAGGGGTTAAATTCAAAATTTCCGACGAGCATCCCCGTCTGTTTCATATGGGAGTTCCCCCCCCCCCCCCGGGGTTAGTCGTTTGTCGTTAGAGGTTAGCTCGATTTTGAACTTTAGCAAGCCGTTCCTGTTATGCACATCGGCGCCGCCATCTTGAATTTTCCGTTGCTACAACTGCTCTAAATCAAACAGCTCAAATCCTCTCAAAACGTACTTTTGATCTTCAAAATTGTTCCCAATAGAGGTTTTGCACGGCAGCCATGTTGCATGGCAGGAACAATGAAAATCTTTTGCATTAGAAAGAACATTTTTTCCCATGGGAAAAAGAGTCTATTGTTCCTGCCATGCAACATGGCTGCCGTGCAAAACCTCTGTAGATAGCAAACAGATGAAACAACATGACTGATATGGTAAAACGGGAGGTCTGATTGATCTCTGGCTATAAAACGCTGCCGTAAATCACTTACCGCAAGAACGGTGTCTTGAAGTTGAAACTCGAACCGCAGACTGCAAACGTGACGGCAAGGACAAGATCAAGTGATTTCCTGAGGTTCGCGGTTCGCGGTATTCCCCGAAAAATTTGTTGCTAAAGGTCTCTTGTGTAACAATATCATACTGCTCATCTTAATTCCTCCATTCCTCCTTACGTTTCGAAGAAAAATGTGTTCTTCACCCGATCAGAGAGCTGCCTCGTTCGTTCGCTTCAGGCTCACTGCGGCAGCAACAAAAACCACGTCGCCGTTGTAGATCTTAAAGATCAACGACGGCGACGTCGACGAGAACGTCAATTCAAAATAATATAATTTGCACTGTTGTATGTCTTTCGCGATTATTCCACCTCGTTCACTTCCTACGATGTGAGTGAAGTATTCTAAAAATAAATTAGTGCGAGTGGTTGCAGAGTAAAAATATAGAATGGAAAGTTTGTATTTATACGCTTACGTTGTCGTTAAAATCTCAAACTTGGTGATTTCACGTCGTTGATGTGCAGAGTACATAAAGATACGCGCTAAAATGCGTGCCGCGCCATCATTTTTCTCTCAGTTTTAACCAATGATATTCTTGTTTGGGGCGTTCTCGCTGACGACGGCGCGGCAGATCTGAAAGTCCCTATTTACTGAGCCATGAAGCACCACTAGCCAACAACAATGAAGCGAATAGTTGTTTCAGTATGTACTAAAACAGTGAGATAATACTAGCACAAAAAGATGATTTTAATTCATTTATTCCTGCAACGATTACAATATTTTCGGGCGCAACTCCCTGTAGTTTGAGTAGCGAACCAGAGCGAGCGGTCAATGTTATCCACTGTTTTAAAGCTCTGTTTTAATATATACTAACAAAGGGTATTCAGCAGTTATGGTGAGCTCATCAGTTGTGGTTAGATGGTTAGACCATTTCAAGTCCATCTTCACCGTAAATGGAGTTTGGTCTATGAAAAGAGAAATTGTTTATGGGTGATCTGTGTGCTGTCCATTTTATTAAATCTTATTCCTCAGTTGGCAAGGGTTTCTTTGTTCTGTCAGGGGATTATTTTACATAAATCCCCACTTTTGTCAACTGCCTGTAAAGCTGGGGCCGGCTTTGATTGTGACAGGGGAGAGCGGGCTGAAACAAAAGTTTTAAAGTAACAATGGCAATACAATGAAACATATTCCCCTCAACATATTACCCCGGGGAAAGGGGAGGGGATACTGCCATATATGCGTTATATAGGTACATGCCGCTGTGAAGGCAGTTTACTCAAGGATAGGGTATATAAATGCAAGCGTTTGGGTCTAAAATAGAGTATCATTTTTCCCGAAACTGGCCAGTGGCTTAAAGATACTATACTAATCCTACACATGTGCATACTAATTCTCGAGAAAATGTACAATTTTTTATAAGGGAGAAAACCTCACCAACTCACAAATATATACAGGCAAAAACTAACGATAAAAGAGTCCGACGTTTCGGCGACATCTTGGCGCCATTGTCAAGGGAAACTAAATTAAATATGCGATCATGGTCTTACTTCACTGAGGAGTGCGAACTACTGAAGTGTGTGTTCTCTAAACTGAAGTATCCCAAGCATCTTGTGGACTCCATTGTTAAAACCTTCCTAAACTTAAGGGTCGCTGACCAGTCTTCATTGCGGTCAAAATCTACGACAGAAAATACTACTCGGGTCGTC
>NC_090885.1:72136106-72203606 GCF_036669925.1 Montipora capricornis | reverse complement strand
TTTCATAATGTTACCCGTGCCTTTTAAAGATGTTTCAATGATCAATATACAATGATTCAATGACACCAGTTAAAAATCGCTCGAGTGTCGTTTTCATCCTAACCAGATACGGTAATTAGCCACGTACCTGTCGTGAAGCTCTTGACTTGATACAGTCATGTCGGACTTGCAACATGTCTCTTTTCATTTTCGCGTGAAAGGTAATCGGAAAAGCTCACACTGACTTCCCAACGCACACCACTTCCCTTCTTCTAATTAATGCGTTCGCGGCAAAAAGTATCCCTCAAGTGATCTTTGTCTGCTCTCTGAAGAGCTAGCAACCAAAGCCTCCTTTGAAATCTATTTTGTAGATCAGGCGCGATAAGATAGAGGCGTTCCTGGGCATTTTCCGTTTGTAAGCCTTGGTGGAGAGTACTCAGGAGAGATAGAGGATAGTCGCATTAGCGTCTATACGGAACGCCGAAGGCGCGACATGCTTGGATCCGTAGGCTGCCCTCCCGGAAAATTTTGAAAAAAATTCAAGTACTCTGAGATGTAATCTGGAGCATTCTGGCCGCTATGATTTTGCAAATGCCAGGATTCCATATTTTTAATAAGAAATAATGGATTATATGTAACAAAATGCCGCCAATTGTGGTTGTGGTCGGAAAAGTAATAACAACTTAATGACAAATATATCTAAAATCTTAGTGGAATTCAAAGAAATTCGAAAGGTAGTCGTGTATTCTTGTTGGCGCAAAATTGGCGAATCACGGCTTCTACATCAATAGGTATATCTCTGTGAGCATGCATCAGGGCAGGCGCTGCGAGTCACTCTGTTTTCATCGTGGAACATAAATACATCTTCACTCTGTGCATCATGCAAAAAGAGCGTTCGGGGGTAGCAGTTGATACTGGCATTGTCAGAAGGATGGTAATTATTGTGGCCACAAGGTCCGAAATAGCATTGTGGAGTGTCACTGTTTTCAATCAGTTGAATAAGACCACTTTGTTTGCCACCTCAAAATGTCATTGTCAAAGTCTTTCTTCTCTAAAAAAATTGTTTTTGTAGATCTTGTAGTCCGCTGTTGAAAGCGTTAAGCTTTGCTGGAACAAGATATTGCCAAACTGAAACGATCCTCTTGGGACAGAAGCCTGTCATTTAGTTCTTGTACGAGGTGATCAACCAAAGTAAAATACACAGATCTTTGCCAGTACATCTCTGGCAAAGAGTACAATCTCTTATTGGGGTTATTTATATAATCCACCTAATAAACCACTGATGGCAATTTTTGATAAACTGGAAGAGACCCTACACTAGATCCTTTCATCTAGGCGAAAATGTAAAATCCTTGGAGATATAAATATTAACACACTAGCTTGTCAACAATACTAAAACAAAAGAAAATTGGAATTTAATCAGATCTGAGGAGTTCACTCCTCTGATATTTGAAGCTACTAGGATCCCAGAAATTTCGGAAAGCTCTATTGATCATATACACACAATTATTGCCTATGAGATATCTGATCACCTGCCTGTTTTTACTATTATTTATGATCCTAAATACAGTCCTTTTCCAGAAACAATTGAAATTAGGGACTTTAAAAAGTTTGATAGAACTTGACGCCTTTTTATCAGGTTTAAAAAAGTGGTAGATTTTTACATATCTTTAACAGCATAAGCAACAAACATGCCCCTGCAAAAACTGTTAATATTGAAAGTAAATCTGAGAAACTATCGGCATAGATAACTCTTGGGATTAAAAATCAATAAAGGTACGTGACCATTTGTACAAGAAATGGCTTCTAACTAAAAACAACTCTTTACACCATAAATTCAAATTATATCGCAAAAAAATCGCTATCATTAATAAGTTATACCGTTCTGCTTATTACAATAAAGTACTCCTTAACTCTAGTAATTCCGTGGCATGCCGAAGGCAGCCATGCACCATAATACTTCGGGCCCATCCCTTTTTTCTTTCTTCATCGTAGTCACAAATGTGCATACCTCGCTGAAACTAGATTAACTCCACAAACCGGGGATCCGGAGGAATAATCAATTCACCGTACAGTAATTCCTTCTGCGTGAGTTTGAACCCGAGCCCTATGCTGAAATGAGCGAGTGGACGGTGCGAGTTAAACCACTCGGTTACGGGAGCTCCGTGTTTACATTCTCAGCGAAAATTTACTTTGGAATCCTTTCCGCTCGCGATGATTGACGCAGGAACCTCACATCTGAAAGTATTTGAGTTAGCCTGCGACCACGCTCCGAAGTTGGGGTTATGGAGCGAAAAGGAACGTGGCGAAAAATATATTGGTGATAGAAGACAGCCGAGCGGAGGCCAAGACCCCACGTTCGCTCCATAATCCCTAATGCGGAGCTTGGTCCCAGGCTATATTTGAGTGGACAGATGATTTTTCTTTGAGAATGGCAAGCTTAAAAGGCGAGGAAATTTTTCTACGTTATTTCTAGATCTTGCTTCGTTCTTGTGTGTTCCACTGTGAACAATATTGCGTAGAACGAATACTCCAATCGACCTGTTTCTTGTGAACCAGTTTGTTGAGTCGTTACTTAACATTTTATGAATCGAACCAGTGTGTTCAATTGGCCACTGGGCCAAGCATTTATCGATCGAACCAGAGTGTTCATTTGGCCATTGTGAGTCAACACCCGCCATTAGAAACAATTGTTTGGGAATTCCAACGTCATTCCTCCCAATACAGGAGTCAAAAAATGTGAAAAGAAGATTAGAAAGTAGCCTTTAACAACGAAAAACAACAATGAATTCAAGTAAAGAAATAAAAAAATATATATATAAGGTTGAAAGTCTTCCGCGAGGACAATACGCAGTGGTCTTCCCATGAACGAGCTTTAGTGGAAATCGATCATGTCAATGACATTACCAAACCGACAACATTACAGAAGATAGCCTTCAACGGATCTTAGATCACCTTAATCCGAGAAAGGCAGTTGGGGTAGACGGCATTTCACAACGAATCTTGCGTTTGGGATCCCCAGTACTTGCCGAAAATGTGACTAATTTGATCAACTTCTGTATCCTGAATCGTTCATTGCCGTCTGAATGGAAAGCAAGCGCGCCTTACTCCTGTCTTTAAACGGGGAGTTGACACAGACAAAGCAAACTACCGCCCTGTCTCAATATTAACTTCGCTATCTAAAGTGTTTGAGAAAGTCATTTACGACCAAACTTGGAATGCATTTCATAACGTTTTGTCTTCAAACTTATCTGGATTTATGAAAACTCACTCTTGCTGCACTGCATTGCTAAAAATGACGGAAGACTGGAGGAGCAGTATTGATAACAAGGAAGCTGTAGCGGCGGTCGCTGTGGACTTGAGCAACACGTTTGACGCCATAGACCATAGCCTTCTACTCGCGAAGTTGAAGGCCTTTGGCTTTTCTACACGTGCCTTGGAACTGACGTCCACCTACCTGCTAGGCCGTCAACAATGTGTCACATTAGATGGCGTATGCCCTGACTTCAAAACAGTTAAATCTGGCGTTCCTCAAGGTTCACTATTGGGTCCGTTGTTGTTCAACATATTCATTAATGAATTTTTGTGTTCCTAATGTCTCATTGCGGCTGTACGCTGACGACACGACTGCCTACCTGTCAGATGTATCTCCCACCATTCTAGAATTTTCCTTCAACAAGGATCTCCAGGCTCTTTCGTCGTGGTTTGAGCCCAACTATTTAACAGTGAACTGTGCTAAGACTCAAGCATTATCTGTCGGACCCTGTGCCTATCATTATTCTTTATTTCTTAATAATGCTAAAATATAATTTCTCCGATCTATTAAGATTCTTGGAGTAACTTTAGACAAGGACCTATCCTATAAAAAACACATATCAGATCAACTAAAGAAAGCCTATGCCAAGGCTTCTGCTCTGAGAAGAATAAGGCGTTTTCTTCCTCATGATACAATGATAAATGATAATTTATATTACCTCATCTCGAATACTGTGGTCCTTTGTTTGTAGGCATAGGTACGCGTCAACGCAACAGTCTCGAAGATGGCAACTGTTATATTTTGAGAACATTAATCGGGCACAACAAGTCAATGTCATACGACGAACTGCTCACTGCGGCTAGCATGACATATTTATATTGTAGGCGCTTACATCAGGCGTTAATACTTCTTTTTAAATGTCTAAATGGTACGGGTCCTACATATATTGCTAGCCTTTTTAAATACAGGCATACACCGTATAGGCTAAGAGGCGAGGGCTTGAATTTGGAATTACCTAAATTTAATTGTAAATTTAAGAAGAATTCTGTCACTTATTCATTAACTAAGTTATGGAACAGTTTGCCTTCTCATGTGCGTCTTTCAAGTGATTCTAGTGACTTCAGAAGTAAATTGCAGGATTGCAGTTTTTTAGAACGTGTCTTAAAGTGTACAAGTGTAGCTTTTAAACTGCTTTTAGAACGAGTTTTAGAGTTTTCCAAGTCACGTTTTTAGTATGTGGCTTTTTGTTGTTTTTAAAATTGAATTATATTATATGGCTGTAATTATTATAGATTTTATTTATACACGTTCGTATTTTGAACGAGTTTTATAGCTCTTTGACGTTAAGTGTTAAAATAAATGATTGATTGATTGATTGATTGATTGAACGGCCAAAAAAAAATATTCAAGTTAAAAAAAGAATTAGATATTGTCGTCACCAGGACTTCGCAGTCGTCTCCCATCCAAGTACTAACTCCATCCGAACGGGCTTAATTTTAGTAGACACTTGGCCTAGCATCAAATAAGGTCAATGACATTCGACAGCGAAAACGGAAAATCCATTCCTCTTAGTACAGGAATCAAAAACGTCAAAAGAATATTTGAAAAAAAAAAGCCTTAAACAACCAAATACAAAAAGCAAATCAAATTAGACAATATCAAAAATACAATAATACCCTTTCTTTGTCCCTTCAAAATTTTGGAGTGCCAAGAAAAACAAAAACAATGCTCTATTTTCAATTTGTTTCATTACAGAAACTAAAGCAAATGAATGAAGCGGCCGATCTCCAGTCAGTATTCCAAAGAAATCTCACCTTTTCATCCTGAAGTTCCTCAAAAACCTTTGGTAAAAGTAAATTCTGATATTTTTGCTGTGCTGATATTGTTGAGGCCCGAAAAGGAGAAGGGGGGGCTCTAAGTATCCCGTATGCCATTAAATTTTGTCCTAAATATCCTGTATCCCGTTAATTCCTGTGCTTTGTATCTTTATAATACCAGTTCGGTTTTTTAAATATCCCGTATCCCGTTAATTTTTACCCCAGATATCCCGTATCCTTATAATTTTTTACCTAAATATCCCCTATCTTGATAACCCCTAAGGGGCCTCTTTTCTGCCATTTGCAAATTTAGTAGCATTAATAATAAGAGATAACCTCTATTTCTGTTTGTACAACAAATAATTTCTAGTTAAATTACAAATTTATCTTCTGGTAATCTCTCGCCATTTTCCGAAGTTTACCCGTAGTTCTAGTTCACTGTAACTGGACAATTTTTGCTAACGGTTTGTGCATCCCACGGATACGCAATTATAGGCGTCTTGTTCTAAAAAGATGTGGAATAATATTAACTAGAAATCATCTTCGTATATTTCCAAATTGCAAACTTACGATGAAGTCTTTACACGCCCCATTCTATTGTTAATGAAATCAATAAGTATTTTCGTGATATACCGGATAACCCTAAATTCAAACTTCCAAAACAAACGAAGCATTTCAAGTCATATTTTTCGCGTAAAGAGGGACAACTTCTTTTTGAACGTGTTACTGAATTAAGAGTTTTACTTTTGCATGAAGGATTAGATACCAAGAAATCGTTTGGCATAGATAAAGTCCATCCTGTTTTGCTTTCTACTGTTGCAACTGTAATCTCCCAGCCTTTGACGCACTCATATAAACTTGTCTATTAAACAGGGTGTCTTTCCTAACAGTAGTTTTTGTGATGAAAACTATATCGGTTTTATGATGAGGCACCTACACGAACGTTGTGAGGAACATAAATTTAATTCGTCTAGCATCAAGAAACATTTTACTAAAAAACACGATTGTTTGCCTGATAATATCATTCAGCACTTTAAAGTCTTAAGAAAATTTAAGACTAAACATGACTTTTTAATTTATGAAATGCTATACGTACATTAGGGAATTGTTACCTTCTCTAAATGTCCAAGGTGATTCAATCAAGGCAAAGTTATTTGTATAACTTTCTTTACAACACCTAGTATGCAAATTTGTTTATCACTTGATAATGGAGTTACGATGACTTTGAAACGTCGTGAAAATAAACGATTTGTCGTGTAAATCAAAGGAAAAGGAAAAACTGACAGTAAAGGCAAATAGCCTCTGCGATGTTCACGGTAGGGGGGAGGGGGGGGGGGGCTGAGTAAGATTGATTCATGAAGTCGCAAAGGAACTGTTCGATTCTCATCGCACTTAACCTTCCTTAGCGCTTTTACTATGTCCTTTATAACTGTCAGGTGGCTTCAGGGATCAGTGACATCTGCAACCAACTTCCACATTTTACACAAACAGCAGCATCCCACGTTAACTTCATCTCTTTCATCTACAGACACTTGTCCATACGCACCAGTATTTGCATGTCACTAGGTATAAATAATGTTCATCATTGTATGACGCCTTCAGAAAATGTTGTCAAATGCAGATTTTGACTCGTTGACACAAAATAATCGAATTTGCTTGTTATCGATTGCGGCAAGATTTCCGCACAGGTCCCTACTTCATTATGCATACACTCCTTTGTTTCGAGAAAACAATAGACGTCCTTTGGGACTGTGGCGCTTTGTTCTTTCTTTTTAGAGGTTTTTTTTAAAAGTCTATATGGACTTAAAAAAAGTCGGTCGAACTTCTGTTTGAAATACGGAAAATCGAACAGTTTTTCCTGCAATTTCGGCACTTTTCCTGCAATTTTACCCATTTTTCAGTTTTAGAATGAGCGCAAGAAGTGGAGTTTCAAGCAATCGTTGTAATAGGGTTCAGATTCGCAAATATAACAAACAAACCAGATAAAAGTACTGTCATAAGAAATATAATGGCTACCTGCTCTTTTTATCATGAAATTGTTCTTCCAGTCTGCTTAAAAATTCGCCGAGACACTGCAAACTGTATATTTTCTTCCTTTCCTGTATTTAGGATCACGAACGGTGCATTTAGAGGGATTTTGCGATTTATCGCTCTTTGTAGAGATCGGCAATATGCTCAATGATACTTCCAAGTAAATAGCTTTGGTAGAGATCCATGGATGTTTCCCTACGAGGCATACTTCGTTTCACTCCCCATCATGTCTTTTCAATGCCCTGCTGCGGGCTCGTTTGTCTGGGTCGACGAAGTTTAGGCGATGGTTCACTGCGGTGAGATGATCTTAGCCCTTGTCTTGTAGGCAGTTGTAAACTTTCGGGCCACAGGTAGCTAGGGCTAATATTTTTTCAAGGAAAGTTTACGGTCAGAAAATTAGTATGTGTTCTGGCGGATTGAAGGCTATCCATTGCAGTTTTTTCTTGAGCATCGCGAAACAGATCCATCTCCCGATGCGGCACTTTGTCTTTGCCAACTGACTGCGTTTTCACACAGGTTTTGGACACAGAAGACGAAAATAAATTGTTTTCTTTGCACCACTCTATGCACAACTCTGGAAAGGCTATAAAGCAGGGACAATTTCCAAATGTTCAAATCTTCCATTGCTGTGACCCTTTGACTTCGGTAGCCATCTTGAATATTACGAAGACACAAGTTTGCTTCAAAAGAAGGGAAATATGAAACGATTTTAATTGCAATGAACTCGTGCATGAAAGTTTCCCATGAAAGATGCACCAATCAGACTTTAAGCGTGGTATACTCTTCCACGCAGTGAACTTGTAAGTGTGCCGCACGCACGGGGCATGAAGGAAAAGCAGGTCACAGTTCACAGCAATACTGGAAAACCTAAAACTATCACAGGGACTAACCTTAAGCCTAAACAGTGCCTTTAGTCGTGATTAGGGTTACGGTTAGCATTATTAAAGGGATGGGTTGTTTCAAGAGTAGTAAAACAGGGATCTCTTAACGGTAACCTACAAGTGTAAGTTCGATTGTAGGTGCTCGGCGCGGCACGTGTATATAATTACGTATCATTGTTATGTAAATAGTCAGCCAGAATTCAAAATAAATATCATTTTCAAGGTGTGAATTAGCAACTTGACACGTTAGTTCAGTGGTAAAGAACAGGGACAAGTAATCCAGAGGTTTACAGTAGGTCGGAATTCAAGGCAAGCTGAGAGTGACATATCATGGGATAAAATGGCAAAAAAAAGCCGAGCGGGATCTGGAAATAAGAACAAGACGAAGGGATAGAAAGGGGAAAGCTGGGACAAAAACGAGTAACGGTGTGGGCGATGAAGGGAAAGAAGAGAGAGAGGGAGGGAGAGAAAAAATGAGATCCGTTTTTATTCATCCCGTAAGTACAAATTACCCATGTATATATTCGGTTCTCTTGGGTATACGTATTGTTCTACAAAACAATAGCGCGAATGAATAATTAATTTATTCTGCATGCATAATGAAGTAGGGATCTGTACGGAATTCATTCCTCGATTGCATAACGATGAGTTTATTCTTCGGGTTGCGTCTCTATCTGATGGTCCAGAAAACGAATTTCATGAATAAAACTTACAAGAATCGAAACAGTTTGAAAAACTGTGTAAGAAAAAATGTGGCAATTGCATTAAAAATAACTGCTAAAAATCATAGCAATGTTTGTATCATTGTTTCTTATTCTTTGATTGCACGTGAAGTCATTTGGGAATTTGACTTTATTCTTATGCAAAACTTAAAGTGCTACTATGATCAAAAACAGCACTTCCCTTTTTCTTTCAGATTCTAGTGAAAGAATGTTTGCTTGACACCTAACTGGCAAAATTTTGAGCTTCGAATTTTATCCAAAGGCTGTTTGCTTTGAGTGCAAGTTTTGGATTTCACGGTCCGCCATTATTCACGATCAAGACTGACCGATTGGACCTCAGAGGGTAGGATCGAGGATAAGATGACTTCAAAGACTCACTGGCTTAAAATTGCAGCGTATAAACGCAGCTTATTATACATGCAAAACACATGCAAAATTTATGCGTTTGCACACGCATTGAATTTTTAAAGATTTTTAAAGTTAGTAATGGCTGACCATTAATTAGGAAAATTTCACTCAAAATAAACAGGTATCTTTTTAAAATGAAGGCTTAAAACTTCGGTCACTTAGTGTTCAGTTAACATAGTTTTGAAATATAAAGAAAAAGTAGAATTGATTTTTGCTCATAGTAGCACTTGTAAGCAACATTTTTCTATTGTTTTGGCACCAACATCACGGCCGTCTTACCAAGTGAGTACAATCAAGGAATTTGGGGTTTTCTGCGATCGAGCCGGGTCTCTCACAAAGAGACAGTGGGATGACATCTCGTGCAACAATACGATTTTAGCCTAACGCCACCGCCCGATATGAATCTTGAAACTTATTCCATACTTATTTTGCAGGCCCGGTGGTTCGAAGAGTGGATAGAGATTTCTTCAAGGGAGATGAGTCAATCAGTTTTGATAGCATTTATTCACCGGTTGGGTATTTATTCGGTAAATAGTGCTATTCGACCCTTGGACAACAAAAGCAAGGCGATCACTTTCAAAGCATGACACAACGAAGTGATCGAAGCTGCAAGAGCCCACCTGGTAACTGGATGCGTTACCCCATTGAGTGCAATTAACATGGGAACAAATGAGATTTTCTGCAGGCTGAGCAACCGGTGAAATGAATTAACCAAAATAACTATTCAGTAAAGGGGGCCATATTCAGAATTTGCTGACAAGTGATTTGTTGCAGGTTTGAACGACGTTAATTAATAAAATATAGTGCATCTTAATAACATAGCGGAAGTTTTAATAATCAAAATTGACGACAGCACGTGTGCACACTGGAGCCATAACAAGGAAGACAAGGAAGGAAACATTCATTATTAAGCTTTGATATCCTATACGGAAAAAGTGATTTTGAAAAAAAAAAAGTCGGTAAATGTCTTCGGAATTGTTGTATAGACCATCTACTTTAAGACTCATGAAGCTCTACTCAATAGTCCTTTCTCCATGACTTGTCCCAGGTGTTCAAAATGCCCCATTAAAAAACAAGTGATGGTTGTTATGGAGAGAATATTATTTGAAACTAAGCACCTCGCTAATGGGTCAACAAGGAAATACAATAGGTGCTGTCAACTAATCGCATAAATTGCATACTGAGGCTGGAACCCGGCCAGACATCAGTCTTAAACTGCTTCCGTTTAGTCCAGTAAGGGGCAATCATCTTTCTAGTGAATCTCAACCAAGCAAAATGGAGAAAGGGCGAGCAGCATTGGCTTTGAACTTTAGACCACAAAGAGGAGTAGAAAGCGAAAGGCAGAAACGGAAGCGAAATTCTTCGTCTTTGTCCTATGTAGCTGCAATTTCGCTTGCTATCCTCAGCTCGCCACGGCAAAGACTTCCTCTGAGCGATATCTACAGTTTTATCGAGGAACACTTTCCTGAATTTATTGAGAACAGGGCTCGTTGGAAAAACACGGTCCGACACAATCTGTCCCTACACGACTGTTTTGTACGCGGTGAAGTAGCTTCTAACAAGAAGGGCTGCAACTGGAGGATCCATCCATCGTTCGTAGCCGAATTCAGTCGTGGAGATTTTTCCAGGCACAAGTTGTCACAAAGTCCAACTTTTTCATGGCCAACTGGGTACCAGGCGACAACTTCATATTCAGCTTCCCTCGTGGAAAATCCAGCTGTTCCTTGTTATTCTTACGAGTCAACTTGCCGATTACTGATATCAGCTCAATTCTGGTCACCTTCCTGCCAAACCAAAGAAATCAGACAGCCCCATTACACCTCTTACCTTCCTTGGATATCGCCAACAACCTCCGACAGTGCAGTTCTAGATTAAACCATGCAGCCAGGGTTGAGCCTTGAGGCTTCCGGTTGTTCAAGTCATTTTTTATGCGATGTATAACATGGTTTCTTGTTATCAGAGTAGTAAAAGAGGTAATGTACCAAGCGAACCTCTGCACTCGTTTACTTTCAGATATTACATTTTCTTAGCTACTTACTGCATGTTTTAGTGTTCTTCAAGTATCTCATCGTTTATTGTGACCGCCAAAATACGTTTGTGACTGAGTCAAGAAAAATAAACTCAAATTTGTATTTTCAATACTTTGAAAGTTCCAAGTTGTCTTCTTTCACATTTCCTCGTGCTCAAGCCCATCATTAAACCAAGGAGCAAGGCGACATGCTTGAAAGGATACCAGAATGGCATTGCCCGGTCGAACTAAGTAGGTAGACAAAACACGAAAAGATAGCACTCGCTTTACCTCACGCGGGAAGTTTTAATTTCAATTCACGGTGACGCAGAAGAAAAGAAGTTACTGTTTGCACGCGCGAAATTTACTCGTGCTACATTTGAGTATGTGGAAATTAATAATCCCAATTGTCGAAAAATGTCAACACATTTGGCTATCATAACAGATATTCTTTATTGGCCATAGATAATCTAAAAAGCACAGCTAGAAATTTAATATTCACTATAAAAAATAAGAAGATATCTGTTTCGAAATAACACCGACCATCAAGTATTATCGGGCCGTAAGAATACATAAAAAAATGGAAAACCTGTTTGAACAACCTAAGGATTAAAGGAGCCAGGCGGCCGGCCATAAAAATCGTCCATAACACTAAAGCTTGATTTCGCAATATATGAAGAAAAGAAAACTCTGTTTCCTTATTTCTCTCAATACCGAAAGCGCAAAAGTAGCGAAAACTAAAGACGTCCACTTCCGTACAAGTTCAATCGTTTTCTCTTTGAAGATGATAATGATCTGAACAGACTGAACACACCACGCTTTCACCAGCAGATAGACTGGGTTGGTCAATTTAACCCCGCTTCACACTGACATTTAAGATTTCTCATGCGACTAGGATAACGTTTTGCAAATACACCGAGTACCAAAGAGCCATAAACAACAAATTAAATCACAATTCTTGCATAAATCCATTCTCTTTCAAAAACGTTTTCGTATTTCAACATGAGCTGGAACTCTTAACAAGGCAAAATAACATATTTGCAAATGTGGTTGAACTGGTTTATAAAAATATGCGAGTTTAAAAGCTGTTTTGAAGATCAAACTTTCCTACTTTTTCTCGCCAGACAAATATTGAATAACCTCGCGGTTCTTAGGTGTATCGTATGAATAATTGCTAAGATGTAAACTAAAATAGCCAAAAGGTACTCATATTAGCATAATTTTGCCCCGTTGACGTATGAATTTAAAACCTAGAATCCTTCTCATTTTCATCGAAGTTCGTTATCTCACAGCCATCTTGGACCAATATCCTAACAATCCCACGGAACCTTGAGGACTTTATTTCTACAAAGCACGTATGTTGTAAATGGCGACACGAGGGCTGACAGAGAAAGGCTTCACTTGAAATTTCTACCTTTTACAATAATTTTTTGCAAAGAAAGAGACGTAACTGTCAAAACGTGACCAAGAAAATTCAGAATTTTAACCCAGACAAGATAAGATGTTTTTGTTTAAAGCTGACCGCAAACCAACTTCCATTGACCAGCTGAAACAACGCCTTTGGCATTAACCGAGATGACGTCAAATATTTTTAAATTACAAGTATTGGCAGCGAGACGAATCTTAGCTTGTCCTGTGGCTGACTAACGATGACGTTTCCTAGTTTTCATCAAATTCGAAGGTAGACTTCCAAGTTTTCTTGCCGCCTTGCATTAAAATTCCCGCTAACTTTAAATTTTCTTCTGACCTTTAAAAAGTTATTGTGGCGCAGTGTGCAGGGTGTTTTAAAGGTTTCACCCTCATTAATTTTGAATATACTTTGCCAGCTAGTGATGTCCTGCCAGTTGGGGTTCTTATCATGTAATGTTTGCTTCGAAATATTCTTTTCTCTGATCTTTGTTGCAGTGAAGCGCGTTTGAGTATATCCACGTGGAAATGCGCAATATAAATGATACCCGTTATTTATTTGTATTTATTATAAGTGTTCTATTCCCAAACGTTTTACCCTGACAACACTTGGCAAATATAAATCATCAGTAAGTCAATTTTTAGTAAAGAAGGCAACATTAATGAGAAACATCAAGGAAGTTGTTAGCCATGATAGCCCATATTTTAATTGTAGCGATTATGCCGCAAAATGAAACTTACAGATACAGGTCGATACATGTTGGTTGATTTAAGTCCGAACCTGCTGTAACATGGCAATTTGGTGCTAATCTCAACAAAAATAAGTAAAGTTTAAGCAAAAGTATCCACTCCTCAACAAAATTTTAATGTACATCGAAAGTGTCTTAACATAAACTGGTACCACGTGCTGAAAATAATAACGGAGATATTTGTACAATATTGAAAAAAATACTAATGGTTGCCGAGGTTATACTGCATGAGTTAGTTTAGGTAAAGAAATTAATGGATCTCAGCATACTTTACTTCTCATTAAAATCGGAAGGTCTTCGTGAAACGAGTGGATGCCATAATTATAATTATTATTATTCAAAAACCTTATTCATTACCCATGCACAATATTAAATAATGATAAACACGACAGGGACTTGCAAGTTCACGAAAAGTTGAGCAAAGTAGATCAAACAGTGTTCCTGATATTGTCATTTGAACTGACATAACCACGTGTTTCGATGAACCGGTATGGAATGCCGTTTGCATCAAAAATATTTCTAGTCATCTGTAAAATTTATCATCAAATGTATAAAACTTATTTCTCCTTAAATATAACATCTTAGCTTATACAAAATATAAAACTTGTCACGCCGTATACAAAACATGTTTGAAAATATAAAACTTATCATGCCTTAAGTAAAAGTTGTTCCCATAAAACTT
Organism: Montipora capricornis; assembly: GCF_036669925.1. Lineage (NCBI taxonomy): Eukaryota > Metazoa > Cnidaria > Anthozoa > Scleractinia > Acroporidae > Montipora > Montipora capricornis. Next base: position 72,189,666 of record NC_090885.1, on the reverse strand, counting down.
GTCACGCCATATATAAAACTTGTCGCAATAAAACTTCTCACACCATATATAAAAATACTTGACACGCAATACGCCTATTGGAACCCAGTACCGCACGCTTCGGCAAATAACTCAGCTCGGAGGGGCGGGGGGGGGGGGAGGGGAGGGGACTTCTTCACAAAAAGGACGGGGGTGCTCGTCGTACCATTAAGGGGTTAAAAAAAAGCGGTTTTGGTGGTACCTCTTAGGGTGTTCACCCTCAAACGTTCCACAGCGGGAGCTTTAGTGGTACCTAGGATACCTTAGGGTATTGAGCTGAAAAATTAAGACACTGGAGACATTTGACAATTAACTATTTTTTAATTTTGTCTAGTTAAAACCCATGATTTGGTACCTCTTAGGGGTGAAACAAATTTCATACCACGCACACAAGATACAATACAGTACAATACAATACATACTTAATTGACCGCTCCCCATAGGGGCTTTTCAGGGCCAATGAAACACAACGAAGCGACGGAACAGAACAACAACAACTGTTAAGAATCCCAACTGGCCAGAGGCAAACCAGTTGGCTATTTACAAGTGAAGCTGGGAAGTTGAACCAGGGACTACCTGGAACAAACTCAACGAGTGGTCAGAGCGGGTCTTGAACCCTGGATCTCCGGATCTCAAGGCAAGCGCCCTAACCACTGGGCCACACTGCCTCCCAGACAGGATCTTGGTACCTCTTAGGGGTCCTTTTCAAAATTTGCGACAAGCACCCCCGTCCTTTTCATATGGGATTCCACCCTGGGTAACTCAGAAAAGCTGTAGTGCACAGACCTGAGAATTGGTGAGGTTATTTATGAATTTGTCTCCTACAGCATTCCAAGTTTTTGGCTTATTTCATTGAACGATTTCGATTTTAATTTTTTTGTTGCGTGACAGTGAAAATGAACTATAGTTAAACCCAACAACTTCATCTCTGTTATAATAATTACTCCAGAGGTGGTTTGACGCGGTCTGAAAAGAGCTTGAAGTGTGGTGAATTGCAGAGGAGATCTCACGGGTTATCCTGCAGTGAAGTATTCCAGGGGATTTTACCAACATCAGCAAGGAAACGATGATTGTCGAAGCCCTTCATACTACGATATTCAATGAACTTAGGTCGAGGTCTAGTGGGCTTCTGCTTCCGTATAGCATAGATCAGATCACAATCACTGAGGCCCAGTTTCATTGTTCTACTTGTAGCCAATCGTTCCGGGTTGCTGGCAGTAAGGCCATCAGTGACGCAGAGCTGTTGAAATGACGACTTCGCGTAAGGTTGCCGACGGTGATTGCCTCACTTTGTTCTAGTAATCGAGGCAGTGACTCATTTAGGTCCTTTTGATCACCTCTTTGCCTTTCCACTCTGTTTTGGTCTCTAAGACCATCAACAAGACTTGATAGTCTCAACGAGGTCTCTGTGAGAGGCCATTTTGCTAATCCCGGAAACTCAAGTTCATCGCCTCGTTCTCGCCCTTTGACGCGGTACTGGGTTCCAATAGCCGTATGTGACAAGTTATGTTTTATATATGGAGTGAGAAGTTTTATTGCAACACGTTTTATATATGGCGTGACAAGTTTTATATTTTCAAACAAGTTTTATATATGACGTGACCAGTTTGAAAGAGAACAAAATATTCACAAAGAGCTTTCGAAAAATTCTCGGTGAACTTTGGGGTTAACTTGCATGATAATTTATATCGCACTTCATCGTACCTTGGACTCAGTTCAAGCATGTGAAGTATATAGAAAGGATATAAGGTCAAGTAAAGCTTGGTGACGATAACGGATATCTTCTTTTCGTTTGGGTGGTTTTGTAACGTAGACGTAAAACGTTCTTTAAGCGTTTTCAAGAAGCAGAAAACGGAGGTCTTCGAAAAGGCATTTGTGTGAACAGAGCATATGTCAAATCCTTCAATATGGAAAAGAAAGAAACCAAGAGAGTATGAGGTATGAAAGCGAATCCTTGTGCCCTATGATAATTATTTGAATCTATTTTTAGGCGTCCATGCAGAGATGGTTATTTTCATCTGTTGTTTCCATGACCGCTCGGTCCACTTTCACACCAACTGACCATGCAATTTCAGGTGTCGTCTTTGAAATAACCACACAGCAATAATACATTTCAAATAATTTTCATCGGAATAGGGCCAAACACGGGAGATTCGCTCTATGACCTCGTTTTCTCTTGAAGAAACACATTTTAGTACTCGGTTGGTACTCAGGTCTTGAGTATCACTTCAATAATGACTCCACGGGTTAGGAACTGCCCGCTCACTGCATGAATCGTGCTCCAACCTCGCCGTAAACTAGCCCCATAAGGTTAAAACACCGGAAGTTTTCGTTTGCTAATGTCAATTAACTGAATGCAATTTTATAGTACAAAATAGTGACCTTAAAATTGGTTGGATTCTTATAAGACATTGAAATGTTGAGTGTGCATCATAAGGGCAAAACATATTTCTGTCCAGCAGTCCCGGAAGACTTCAGTTGATTCTTGACTGAAAAAACACTTAGATTTAATATTTCCAAGCAGAGAGAGAAAGTATTACGGCCCCTTCACTATTTTTTTTGCAGCGGTTCAATGTTATATTAAAGGAAAGCAGCTGAGAAAGTTCAGTCGATACCCATTGCGATATTTCAGCGAAATCGACATAAGGTACCACCTGGCAGGCTGGATTTTTCAATTGCATTCTTGTCGCGACAAATGAAAAATGCTACTATAAATGTGTCGACTTACTGCGACAAAATAAACGCAAACATCAACGTAAAACTATGTGTATATACTCAGGCTAGCGCTGTCGGTTCCCGATTTTCGCGCCAAATCTGTGTGTCGCGCCAGCAGCCAACCTCCTTCGAAAACAGGGAAAGACCGAAAAGGGCCGAAGATGTTTGCTAGCTTCGGTTTATTTTGCTTTTTTTCTATTCACTTTCCCTTAACGCTACTTCAGACGTTTCACAGTGAAGCATTTATATACAATAGTGAAGAGGAAACGGTGCAAGCTGTGTTATTCACCGACAGTTTATCTCAATTTGAGGAACCTCATAGTCTACTCTACTTCAGCGAGGCAATTTTGCCCATACGCTGTCAGTTGAGGAATCGTTCCTGGGACACCTCGCAGTCTCGAAATGCTTTAGTACAGCAATATGCTGACCAAGGAATGTTCCCCACGATTACATTTATATCCTTACAGTGCTCAAAGTCGTACAACATCGATGAACTTGTCGAAGACGACAGCGTTTACTGGACAAAGAACATTTCAAAACAAGAAGTACTCGATTATTGCGTGGTGGACAAAAACGGAAACGTACCTTGGACGTACAAGGTAGAACTCGGAAAAGGACTTGATTTGTTTGAATCTTGGGGTACAGTTGTTTTTCCAGATATAGAACCGTTACTTTCCATTCAACTTGGCGACACTTTAGTTGACTCCATCACTGGTATTTCTCCTCCAAAAGATGTTGTTTACTGGCAGCATCCTTGTTCTCCGGCTGTAGCAGTCTTGGTTCCTTTATTTAATACAAGGAAACAGTCGTTTACAGGTACGATACTTTATGGATTATTCATTCTCTTGAAATTTTATAAGGTATGGAAATTGTGATTGGAAAAAAAACATTTTCAAATTTTCTAAACAGCATATATTGCTTCGAAATGCCAAATGCAGAGACCTTCTATTTTTTGCTATGTTGTCTTTAGGGTGTTATTTGGCTGTAACCCATGGGAGTTTTACTTCCAATACCACTCACTGGTATGATCTTCTTTACCGCTCTGTTGGACAACCAGGCCAATACTCCATCTGCAAGGAGGCTTCATTTGAAGACTGCGAACAACTATCAATTCTGGACTTCACATTAGTGGATAACTACATTTTATTGGTAACAACAAAAGGTCTCATCAGGTCGGAGTCCATTCTCAACGCTACCAAAGGAGAAAATAAAACCAAGGTAAAGTCATTCATAAGGTTTCCCCTATGGTAGCAATTTAATAAAAACAAGTAACTTCACGATGCACTATGACACGTCTGCAAGTTAGTCATCATTCGGCTACCACACTATTCCGCTATAGGGGCCGAATTTTATCGTACCGCTCATTGAGCCTTCTGAATGCTTATTGAATCCTCGTCGTTAATATAAACAGTCAATTTACTAAGGAGAGAAAGAAATTTTGATTTAAGGGGAAAAGGAGGCCTTTCTGACAAATTCTTCTGCCCAAAGAGGTCAGTACGTGTTAAGTAGATTTCATCTGAAATATGAATTCCAAACTGAGGTGGTAGGTGGGAGGGCATATCAGAGAGGGGTTAGGACTAAAATGGATACTCCAAAATATGGTGAGACACTTCGTGACACATACAGGTGTAACATCTGGTGACTTCACGTGGCAATACCTGACAACCTAGTGTCGGTTGTTCAAAAAGGTAGATAACGCTATCCACATAATAAATCACTATCCAGTGGATAAACACTAGCAAAACCGATTGAGTTATCCAGTGGATAGTGGATAGCGCTATCCACCCTTCGAACAACTGGGGCCTGAGTGTTAACCCGCTTTGGCAGATAAACAACACTCTATTTAGGCAGAGAATAACTGCTAGCTTGGGCACTGATCTCTAGTGATTAGGTATAAGCGCCGACTAGGAAATGGCTAGCTTTCATAAATTGTTCTGGTGACACCATAGTAGAACTCAGTAAAACTTTAGTACGATCATTTGGTACCTTATATACACAAAAGTAAGTGTCTCAGCTTATTTTGGAGTATCCATAGACCGTATTCATAAATGGCGGCCAAGAAATTATTATTTTGTCTTTATGCTGATCATCCTCACTAGCCTCACTTTGGAGCACAAATTATTTTGAATTTTGTTCGTGCTAACGAGGCTAGAGGGGATGTTTAGCATAAAGTCAAAAGAATAATTACTTAGTCGCCATTTATGAATACGGTCTATTCTAGTCACGACCATCACAGAAGATCCCCTTGGTACTGTGGTCATGTGGTGACACCAACTGGCGCTTATATGTCCAGGATTGACCATGCTTAGATGCACGCCGATTTCAATAAGCGTCACGAGGTGTCCTCTGGCTCTTCTCCCCATCTTCAACATTACTCGCTTCTCAGAATACGGACAATTAAAGACACAAAGTGTCCCCAAAATCAAATGCTGCTTCTTAATTACTGGGTTGCCAAACCCAGTCGGAATCCCGGTTTCATTTCGTGGGTTTTTTTGTTATTTTTTTCCGTGTCGGGAAAAGTCTTGCCTGTCACTCCCCTGCTAAGTGGTGTCTTTGTGCATAGAGTCTTCTGTGCGTATTTTGTTAGGTTTGAGGGGGCTGGGGTAATGCGTAGTTTGCTCTGCACAATTAACCTGTAATGGCGTCGAAAGTCATTGTAACGCGAATGGCTTTTTAGTACATCTTTAAAGAAAATATACCCACATGGAGATCAGGAATGGAACGTCAAGACAGGCGGTGAAACATAAAGATCTGGAATCTTAAAAAAGCGACGAGCAATGGACTTCGACAGCGTGAATCTTTCGCCCGTCGAGCCGAAATCAAAATATGCTGTACTTCTAATATTTCGCCAAGGTGGTGTTACGTACAACACTGAAACCAAATGGAAATTTCTCTGGTAACTTTCGGGTTCAACAAAGACAGAGAAGGAATCGAACACCACAAGTAGATCTGTGATCTCTGTTGTGTGTCTCACAGTGTTTACTGAAGTCGCATCTATTTAAAGTTTGCCTGTTTGTCTGGCAAGTAACATTCATTTTGTACTCAACTCTGCAAAGGTTAAAAAAAATGGAAACGTGGCAGTGAAAAATTACTTGAATGAAAGCTTGTTGTCTCTTTTGTGCTTTATTATTTACGGTCAAGGTTCTTTCGAAAAGGGTTGAATGTGAACTGTCAGAAATTTATTTAATTGCATATGCTTTGTGATTGTGTGTTTCGCTTACACGCACGCAACTGAAATATGAAGGGTTTCGTGCCTCTTATAGGAAATTATTAAATATGTTGCTTGTTTCAAGAAATGTTTCGGTGGAAAATATTTCTGTGAAATTTCCAGCTTTTGTAAATTTATCATGTTGTGTAATTTTCGAGCTTAGCAAATTTGCATACATGTCTGGAAATGTGAGGCGGGGAGAATTTTTGTGGTAACGCATAAGTGACGAAAATAAACAGGTGTGTTGGAAGCGTGCTTGAGTTTCAACAAAATGACCCCCAAAATCGGCAAAAGATTGTGACGCTGATGAATAATAAAGTAGCTGCTATTACCAAAACGATGGAATTACCTGGTGATAAATAACCTTGTCTTGGAGAGTAAATTTTTGATTTTCCAGAAACAATGGTCAACCTCTGAGAGTTGGGCGATTGTGATCTTTCTGTTGAATTTGCACATTTCTTGTCAAAATTTATAACAATCGAAAGAAAAAGAAAACTAACAAAAACAAAAACCCGGTAGCTTGGCATCATTTGATACAGATGCTTCACACATAACGCGGTAACTTGATCACTGCGCCCGCTGAATTCGATGTGCGATTTACTCTGTGCAGCCAAACTTGTACAATTACAACAAAACAACTAAAATCTCCCAAACTGTTTTCCTCTGATGGTAACTTTTTATGTTCGTGTTTCAAGATTAATGTTGTTTTCATGTCGTAGATTTTGTTACCGATGGCAAAATATTTTATGCTCGATCGACCGTCCTGAAACTTCCTTCTGCTCTTCTTAAAAATTGTGTATCCATATTTATTTACTTTTACTTCAATATTTGTTTTGCATAAAGCAAGCTAACAAAATCTGTATCTTGCTTGGTTCGCATTTGATAGCATTAAAATAGAATTTTCGGTCCTATGCTTCTGTTACTGAGTGGTATATTTCTTAGGTCGCTCAGCTTTCAACTTTTGTTTACAAATCTGTCAGTGCACGCTTACACTTGTGGTGGAAAGAAGTTGCATGATCAACATGTCAGCCCAGAAGCCAATGTTTCTCGATTCCCTTTTATTTTCTTCAGTCTCTCTGGGTTCAGTACTTTGCTAGTAACCACATGTCTTCTCAAGGGGCTATTTATCTAAGACTTCTACCATGGCGCTACAATGATAGACAATACCAAAACAATATCGTGTAATGTTAGACCTACATATTACGCAAAGACAACTGTCAACATGTCATCCCAGAAGACAATGTTTTTCACTTCCCATTTATTTTCTTCAATCTTTCTGGGCTCAGTACTTTGCTAGTAACCACATGTCTTCTCAGGCTATTTACCGAAGACTCCTACCCTGGCACTACAATGATAGACAATACCAAAACAATATCGTGCACTGTTAGAGCTACAGATTACGCAAGGACAACTTGAATCTCCTGGAAGACAACACACAGCTCAGTTGACATTATGGAATAAATCGCTGTGTTACTTCACTACCACACGTAAGCAATGCGTGTCAATTTTTTTTAAAGAGGACAAGAATTTCTTCTTTATGACAAATGATTAATTAATAGGCCGGTAGCCAGGTTTTTAACCTCAGAAAAGGATCTGTTTCGTCGTACGAACGTGTGAGGACCTGTGAGCCAAAGGGCCTCTGCTGGTATGACTTCTGGTATGATCAAAAGGAAGACACAAACAGCAGTGATAAACATATTGAACTTGTTCATTTTAACTATGACTTGACGTTTCGTATGGGCTCTACATACATTTTCAAAAGTAACCGTTGAAATTTAAAACAGCTATTTATATATAACAAAGCGGATGAGGGGACTGGAACCTAGATTAAGCAAATACTTAACAGTAAAATATATAATAATAATAATTATAATATTAATAAAAACAGAAAAGATTAATAAAGCATCAGCATTTCACTTCCGACGTTGACGTTGAAAGCTGGCTCAAGTTCTTGAATAAAGAAGGTCTCTTTTATTTTACAATGATAGTCAGTTTTGCCCTTCGCTAAAATATTAAAATGATCCCACTTGATGTTATGTCCAGTGGCCTTGACGTGGTCAGCAATGGCTGAAGTATTGTCATTTTTAGCTAGGGCCTTAAAATGTTCGGTTTTTCTATCGTGAAGCCGCCGTTTAGTTTTACCGATGTAAAAACCATTACAATCCCAACAATTTGCTCTGTAAATAACTCTGGATTGTTGTGAACGATTAATACGGTCCTTGTAAGGAAAGAAAGATTTTATACATCGAGTGGTATGACTTCTGGTATGACTTCTGAGTGACCCCCCCCCCCCCCCCACCCCAAACTTGAAAAAAAATGCGTGGAACGCTGCACGTACCACAGGCAACCCAGTGTACCCTCACGGAGGGTCTAGTTAAATGATAAACAGCTATATTTACCCCAACCAAAAAATAACGCTTAACGTTATTGTTGGAAATAGGTAAAAAATGTTTGGACGGCTTAAAGAAACACTTCAATTGGGCGTGCGTGTATTTAGGTGTAATTCTGGACATAAGTGGAGATCTGCTGGCTGCATTCTATTCCCTGTTCATTATTGACACAAATCCCAAAACAAATGTTCTAATAAGAATTATTTAACCAAAGCTTCCTGACAAATGAACAGGGGTGCGACGAGTTATCCTAGCAGCTTTGGACAGGGATGGTAGTCAACTCATGTTTCTTATTTTTTTTCATATCGTCTGTTTCAGGTCAAGTTCTACCAAGTAACCAACATTCCCAAATCACTTGATCAAGCATTTAAAGCAGGATCAGTTACACCCGGAAGGCTCAAATTTTATCATACTAGTCATTGCGATCGACATGACCTGTTAATCAGAAAGCAGGTATCATACTTGATTTATACCGATACAATGTCTGACGATGAAACTTCAATGCTTCTCACAAGTGAACCTCCGTTCGAAGAATGGTCCTCATATGCATTGCCTGCATCGCTGAAAGATATGTTATTACTGGGCGTGTCTTGGGACATTCAAAGAAGAGCAGTAGTTTTGCTCATGAAGGAACTTAAGAAGGTATAAAACATCTTTTCCCCTATCTATGAAGCCATTTTGCCAATTTATTGTACTGTGGGCAAACTTGCGGCTTGTCAATTTCTTCAGCATTTTTATGGAGGTCCACACAGATTTGCATTTGATAAAAGTAATAATATATGATGGAGAACTTTTTTGGGTAATACCGAAAACCCAGAAGTTTACATTGTAGCCCATAAAATTGAAAAAATTAATCAAGTTGGATGAAACAAGGGAAAATATTTACAAAACAGTGATTAAGACGTTCTTTCTTTTTATTTGAAATGTCTTTCTCGCATTTACATTGCAAACCACCCCTCCTCCAAGGGGGAAGCGAGGGTGCAAAGAGACTAGGGGGTAGAGGTGTCTTCACTTTCTCAAAACGTATAACTCAACTCTTATGCAATTCTCCTAATATCGCAAGGTTCTTTCAGGTGGTTCCCTACTTATTCCAAAACACTTATCAATAAAAACAAGTAAAGCCCCGACGTCAAAATGGAGAGAATTTCACCAGAAAAGCGAAAAAAATTAATAATAAAAGAGGCAAAGTATAAGTTCAAGGTGTTTTTTTAAGCACAAAGATTCTGAATTTGATGTAATGTACTCATCTGCGTTACTAGGATTGTTCCTTGGTAGCAGTTCTTGATCCATATCACGCCAAACTCGTACAGCCAGTGTTCCGATTTCCGGATAACCTAACATTCTCAAGGATCATCTCTCACGCTCATACTCATGTAATATTCGTTTACGGATCCCAGGTAAGCCGAAGTTTTCTTTCTTAGACTAATATGTATCGTTTTTCAAGGTCTATTTCACCTCAGAAAAAGACATCAGCTTCAAAGGTTAATTTAGTTATATTAGTTATGTTGAATTGAGTACGTTTACCTCATCTAAATTTCACTAATGTAGCTTTTTTACTGCTGACAGTTGTAAGCTAAGATCGTCTTAAAATAACGCAATCTTCTAAAAGTGCACTTCATGATCTCGAAAACGAGCACGGTGACCCCCCATTTTTTTGGCTTTTTGGCAAAAGTAGATCATTACCTTTCTGCGCGGCAAGTTTTTTGTACGTAGGAACATTTTGGGCGCGAACGTCCTTAACTACAGAAAGGTAATGGTTGCTATGGAAGCTTTTTAGTCAAAGAGCCCTACAAGAAAGTTGCATGAATGGTTGAATGGAAATCTGAAATCCCTTCAATCAGAAGGCGCATGCGTAACTAGTTCCAGTCCTCTGCCGCTCGTTTCACTAAAAAATAGGGAAAAGCTTTCAGGAAACGAAAGGAAGAGGCAATCTTTTCACCGGATGGGAACCATCCCATCAGTTTTCGTAAACTGCAGCATGACATTTCTATTTGGACAAAAAATGGAACTGATATTTTGAAAAGTGTATCAAAGGAGTGCCTTATGACGTCATAATTTTTTTTGAGAAATAAAAATCCGTGCTGCAGATTTTGTGTTAGAATGTTCTCATACTGTTGCGTTGCAAAAATTGTGAAAAACATCGTTAACTCGCTGAGGTTTTAGGCGTTTTCTGTTTTGGTCATGTGATTTACCAATATGCTTGTGAGTTAAACTAGACAAAGGAATGTTAAATAAAACACACTTGGCAAAAAAAGATAACTGTAGAGTTTGAGGAATTTGAAAAGTGACTGTTTGAAGGGGTCCATAGCAGCGGTTTGGTAGTTAAGAGTCACCTCCCCCTCCCCTCCCTTAAAAATCTCCAAAAAGGAAGTCTGATTGACAAAACCTAGAGTCCGCGATTCTTTTGGCGCTTACCGAAAGAGTCGCGTCCTCTGGGGACGAGAAGACTGCCATTCGACCTTTCACACTAAATCCACTGTGTCACACAGGTATGGCTATCTGTTGATGGAGGAAACTCGTTTCAGTCAGTGTTGGACAGGTATCTACGAGGTGACTCAGTATCATCACTATTTGCTAACACCATGGGAGATGCTTTTGTTCTGGTGACAAAACATGGCGCTTTGTATTGTGGTTGGTCAGGCATTCCGCGAGTAAGTCAAATCGAATCATCTCAAAAGAACCCCCTCTGTTCATTCAAGATGGCAAGTTTTCGTCACCAAAAGTCAGTCAACATAATCTGCATAAAGAACATTTCTAATGCGCTCCAGTTCATGACTTACAACATCGATTTTCGAACAAAAATAAGAGAAGACAGGATTTTTCTTTTCAGACCACTTCTTGTGACCTTTGTCTCTGAGAGAGAAGTTGAATTTTCTGCTTTTTGCGGGGATGCTTTTTTTTCAGACCATATTGACTGCCGCGAGTATTTCCACGCTTCTGATGTCGGAAGGATTCTTCGAATAAAAAATGGTGGTTCCGCCCTTATAACTAAATTGAAAGAAAGTTCAAGCATAACTGAGTTTAGCGCCCGTGCTATCGGTGACATCATACAGCCAATCCCGTTTGCGAATACATCAGAATCCCCTGCTCTTCGGTACGACCTTGAAATAAACATCACGGGTACGTACGCTTACTTACAACTTCATAACTTAGTTAACAATTCTGGATGGCGAGGGGAAGACATTGGTAAAACACTTTATTTACTTGGAGGATTAAGTCTGATTTTAGCGACATGTGCCAGTCCTTCGTTGGCAATTGGTAGGCTTCCTTCGGCATTGAACGGTACAGAAACCTATGTTGGGGTTTTCGAAAAAGGAACTTGGTTTCTTGTTGATCTTCGTCCTTTCCACGCCTTTCGCGCTTCGGATTCCTCATTGCTTCGTATAGGCCAAACAGATAATGACAGCGGCTTGGCTGAAATAATAAGCGACGATGGGAAGTTTTCGTTTTCAAACGAAATGGTTGGAGGAGTCTTGAAACACAACCATGGATGGGCTTTAATCATATCTGTTGTAAGTGCTGCAGTTTGCGTCATCAAATCCGATAATATAAAACCCGGAAATTATACAGACAACTGGGGTATCTACAAGGCGAACCATAACAATGAGTCCTACGTGCCTTTCATTCCACAACCTCATGTTCAAGGTTGGTGGCTAGCAGAGGATGAGTGTCGGCATTTTCTTGTTGAAGAACCGCTCAGTGAACTCGGGCTCTACCATTTGGATTCCAACGAGAAGATTTCCCTCACTATCCGCAGTATGGGTAAAGGTTTTACCGACGAAAGTCCAACAGAGCTTCCATTAAGAGCGTACATTGGCAACACCTTCTTATTCCAAGTAGAGTCCTTCTACCGTATGTCCAACATGAACCATACTCTTAATATAACTCTTACAAAAAGACCATTTACGATTGGAGGAATTTCATCAATTTCTGTGAGACTGCATCACACGATTTCTCTGTTGTGCAAGACGGCATCCTATACTTTTCACGGAGGCTGCTCACCCACTAAAAAGCTGCGTTTTTTGTACCCCGTACCTTTCTCTCTGAATGACTTTTTATATGGCGAAGTGACTGACTTCAAAGACATTGTGAGAAACTTTAGAATTCCATTCAATTACAGAGCCCCTTCCTCAAGAGGTAAAGCGATACCGATGTCGGAAAATACGTACAATGTTGACCCGCAGAAACCCCTCTACAAAACTAGTTACGCCGCAACACGAAATACGCTGCGTTATAAACAGTGCAAGGGGAAAACGTATCGATCAGAATGTGGATGTACAGACCAAATGAGAGGATCTTCCCTTGTTCAGCATTCCGACTGCATAGACACTGTGTATCGAATGCTGTTTAGCGAAACTCTCAAGCCCAGTTTTGTTGTATTACAAGAAGACAGCGATACACAAGCGCTAAAATTCCCATTTTATCTGGAGGAACTTAATCAAAGGCAGGATTTCTTGATACTTTCATCGAGTGACTTAACTTTCTCAGGTTTTTCATCTGCAGTGTTGAAACAAGAATTGAACAGTTCCATACAGTTTAAAGGTTCCGGATTGTATCACTTTCGTGCTTACGTTGTGCAAGAAAACTACACGTTTTGTTCCTTAACAGATGAGTTTATTGTGTTCATTGTCAATACACCTTTGCCCTTTCCAGTAAATGATATAGTAAGGGCTTGCACTGGAATGGCATTCGCTAGTCTGATGATTATCGTCTATATTCGATACTTTCATGGCAAAAAGAAAATGAAAACCGACTGAGATCTTGCTTCATGTTTGTCAATTTTCACGACTTAAAAAGAAACATGTATCGAAGACTTTATTTTTAACTAGGAGAGGGGAAAATAACTTAGAAAAACCCACATGAGCACAGGAGACTGAGTAACTTCAACAAACTCGGCAACCCGCGTCGGGGCGTCATCGGGAACCGTAGTAGGAGTGCATTGGTGGGGAGCCAGGATGCACACCACTGCGACGTCCCTGCTTCCTACTTTCAGCGATCACTCAGAAGAAACGGAAATCACTGTTCAAATTGGAAACAATTTGAGTTAGAAAGAGATTGGAGTGGACAACTAATATTCTTTTTTAACAGCTTGGTCCTCATGAGAAGGTTAGGTTCAGCTACTATTTCCCTCCTTAATTGGTATGGCATGCAAACGGAGAGCTGGACTATTCTTAAATGAATGGTGAAAGACTACTGAAGTAAAGAGATAGGAGTTTGAACGAGCGTCTTAAATAAACAGCAACAAATCCATACAATTTAGGCCGTCAGAGTAGTGATCCCGTTCGTTTTGTTAATTTGTTAAAGTTTGATAACTGTCCTGTCGAGTCAACTCGGATATCGTACGCTTTGATTAAAAACAACCAAGGGACATATGAGAAGCGTGATCTCCGTTAAATTGAAACCGAAGAAGATATGTAAAATACAACACCCAACAAGATTACGGGCAGCAATATTAGTTCTACAGTAACATATTCCACATGTTCATAACAGAAAAAGCGGACGTTTCTTTCTCAGTTGACATTGTTATGTCAGGTAGTGATTAGCAGGACGTAAGTTATCTGGAGAATGAGCAGCCCGGAATCTTTGCATAAAAGGCATATGCCTCTCTTAGATGGACAGGTGGGGCATATGGTGTCTGTCTTAGAGAACTTTACTGACTTTACAAGTAAAAATAAGGCACATTGAAGGCAAAAGAGAAATGCCAATAGAAAACGGTAATCGAGGGATAGAGCTTGCCTTCTGGAGCTTCTTTGTTCTCTATTAAGAAATTCAAATTGATGATGTCAGTCACTGGCCTTACGCGAAGACCCGAAGAAATTAAAAAAAAAAAACAGTAGCAGGCCTCTCTTTTCACTTGTAGCCGGAGAAACTCTCCTTCCTTAGCAGCTAAGTCTACTTAAGTAATACACATGCTAATGCTATATGATAAAAGTTATTGAAAAGTAACCGTAGGACACGTTCGTCTGAAGAAATGGCGGACAGAAAGAAAATAAATATCCCTCCAAATCTCCTTTGCGTCTCCACGGCAGGTGTGTTAAGTGCGACTGGGATATGATCAAAACAAGGACGTGACCAATACTGGTACTGATTGTTAGCTAGATAAAAAAATGAAATTTCATTCAGCCATAAAACTGAACATTTTCTTCATTATTTGATGTTAAGGGATAATCTTACAGCATGAAAGCAATTTTACCGTACTTGTGGCTCCTTAAGTCACTGTTCCATAACCAATAAAACCAACATAATGACTTGGTGATTGCGACAAATGCTGCTATAACTGCTTCTTTTAAAGATATTTGTCACAGAGAAATGATTTCGAGTCTAATATAAAGCGTATTACAAAGTAAGGCACTTGAAAAAAAAATCAGTATACACCTACCGAACCGACGCGAATCATTATTTCATTTTTCACCATTCAAGCTACAGTTTGCTCAACCCGAGAAAGCCCAGCTTAACTTGAAGGAAAAACATGGCTACATTGTGCTGTTTTAAAAAACCATCGAAATATGCATATCTCGTTGCTCCTTTGAAATTGCTTTCTAAAATGAACATGCAGTCACAGCAAAGTTGTAGTTTCGAAAACACGAGAGGTACTCCGTTTCAGTTCAGTTTACTACTTGTTTTGTCCCGCAAAAAAGAGCTGACAAATAATGGTCGTTTAAAGACGGAACGACAAATGCACTTTTTTACCGTCCTTCGGTAGATCACTGGCAGAGCACTTTCCTTGTTGCAAGAAGGATTTGAAAGGTAAGTGCATTCGTGGCGGCATTTATCAGTTTGTAACTTCCAGTGATATTCAAAAGTATTTCAGCGAACACAATCTAGGTTTGACAAAAAATTGCTGGACTCAAGTTCTTAGTATAAGAAATAAATGTGGAGAATAAATCACAAAAGACACCGTTTATGCGTATCATCTACACACTACTGAACAGCAATCTACAAGGTTTTGTCGTACTCTTTTTAAAATATAGCAGACGCTTTCAAGAAAACCAACGGACCATAAAGTCCACCAGCAAACAAAAGTAGATTAAAACTTTCACTTTTCCCTTACTGATACTGGTATGCAAAATCTAACGCGAAGCACACCTTGAGCAGCTCACATTGAACAAACTAGTTGTTACTTCTCATTTTACTTTCACTTTTCCCTTTCAATACCATTAACTTGAGTTTGCGTCGAAAACGGACGAAGATCGCATCGCTGACTTCTTTTTGGGTAGTTGTCTAACCACTATGAACTTGATTCCTTGTACAACGTCGAATGAATAATTAATTATCATAAAGACAGCCCGTTGTACATATGTATAGTTTAAAAAATAAGATAACGAGGAAACCTCAGTACACGATCACATTAAAAAGCAATAAAGAATACTTTTCAAGTCAAGAAAGGCTTTGAGTAATGCTCTGAAATACTGTGAGATTTTTAAGTGACCAAATGGTTCTATAAAATGGCTTTAGAACCAGAGGCTTTCTGAAGGAGGCGCTCCATTTTGGCTTCTCTTAATAATTCCAGCGATATTGCTCTTCCTCTAACTTCCTTTAAAATCCCTCTTGCATTTTAGATACAACAGATACCTATTCAAACTATTCACCGTTTGAAAGCGAGAATTCTTGCTGTAACGTATTGTAGTTTTTCTTTAGCAGACAGAACGTTCGCATTCCTTATTGAGGAAACAAGGAGTTAACTACAATATGAAAGTACTAACGGCCAAAAAGTATTCTTAGAAGAAAAAAATATTAACTTTTTTTTTCCGCATGTAAGGATTATAAATGGTTTGAGGTGGTTAAACCAATATCCATCTTTAAAAAACTGTACTCAATTCTTGCTTTTTCTGTAGGGCCTGCTTAAATAGATATGGTTTCGCTTGCCTGCACGAGAATTTCAGTAAACACTATTGCATGAAAAGACCAGATATCAAGGAAGCAATTGTCTTAGACAAGTTATTAAGCGATAAGTTAAAAGACGTAAAAGAAAGCTGAAAGCTTTTCCATAACGGACAGATGTGTGAAGGGTGAACCTTTGCGATTTCTTTTCTCAAAGTACAGTGTCTCTAGAAGTGTCTGTAGAAATAAAAAGCGCACTCATTATTTGGCTGAATGTCCTTTCAATTTTGGTTAACCGGACATCGTAAATATAGTGATAGTTTCCTGTGAGCAAAACTGGAATCCGATCATTAAACTAAAAGATAACTTGGACAGTGTATTCACCATGTCTAATTGTCCGGTGTTGGCCATTCGCGGGTCTAAACACTCGGTGGATGAATGAAGAAGATTCTGAAAATTCTATTTCCTGTCGAAAAACGTTACCATCAATTGAATCTCAATCAAAGGTAACCCGGGGTTAATGGCTTTATTTTTCCCAAAACGAAACAAGTCTTGTAATTTCGCACGCGACCAAACTTTGTCTCGTGACAACCTCAGTACCG
This sequence comes from Montipora capricornis, assembly GCF_036669925.1. Lineage (NCBI taxonomy): Eukaryota > Metazoa > Cnidaria > Anthozoa > Scleractinia > Acroporidae > Montipora > Montipora capricornis. The sequence continues at coordinate 72,172,912 of NC_090885.1, read as the reverse complement.
TTTCACCAATCACACAGATCTGCCGAAAGGACTGAGTTGAAGACGTTCGTTTCAGAGGACAAGAGTTTGATGTTTTATACCATAAGGAGGCATAGGTCGCAAATTTCATTTGAGGGGTCACCCATAACAACTTGATTTAAAAAGCTCTCGTGATGGACAACAGTGCGAGGAGTAAAACACATGCGCGCAATCTCTACACACACACTCTCTGAATGAATACTTTTATATCATAAAACGGCCTTATTAAACCTTGCCAAAAAGAACCTTGTAATTCTTACACGAAGACGTTTTTAACAGAATTTAAGTCAATTTCTCCGCCTAGTGAAAATTTACATCAAATTAGAAATTTTATTGCTTTTGTTTCCCTAAAAATTCTTGATTAAAAAAAGGCAGAAAAAAGACGGTGATGTTTTAAACGGCGCTGATAGATTCTGTCTGTCACTAAAGGAGGCTGGCGAGACAAAATTTTTCTTTCCTGACTTCAGATTGTCATTTTTATTTCGTGTTTGGCACAATAAAGATGAAGTCATCAATCTTAGTCCACCGCAAGATTCCAATTAAACAGTACAACCATCCACTTATGAAAATGTTTATTCGACGAAGGCCTTAATAAATTCTTGGTTAGCTAAGACAGGATTTAGCAGGCAGTACAGCACTACCTTAATTGAAATCTGACACGATCAATAAATAAGAAAAAGAAAGATATGCAATTAATCAAATATTGCTTGCTGAATTGATATACAAGTGTCAACACAGCAGCGCCTCGAGACTGAATATTGAAAAGAATCTGCTAGAAATATTCCAGAATACGTGAGGGTAATACAATTGAATACACTGAGCAGCCGATGTATCCAAACAATACCTAAAGAGACACCAGTAAGAGGGTTTGCTTTCGATTAATTAAACTTAGCTACCTTCGCAGCCAGCTGCACAGTAGAACGCCGACAAGAAAAGAAAGCTATAAATTACAATATGAAAAGACGGAAGTTGATCAGGAGCAGTTAAACAGTCATAGCGAGGCTTCAAGTCGGAGTTGGTATTCAACTCAACAGCAATAAAACTGCCATTAACTTCAGGATGTTTTTAAAGCTACGTCGTAAAAATTATAGCTAAGTGCCATTTTATGATGTTTGCATTTCATTGTCGAATGAAATATTCAATTGTTGTGTCAGTTTTGACATTATTCAAGACCGACTTGAAAAAGTGCAATCAAAACAGGCAGAAACCGTTTAAATCGAAAAAACATTAACCCTAGGCGAAAGTACTGCTTTTACAAAAGCTATTTGTTTAATTACGAAATATAGAAACCGGCAAAAAGTTCCCCGCGTGAACGTTTTTTACGTTTTAAAGCAAAGGTTTAGATTTCATTGTCATCGGAGCATAGATTTACGTCTCTTCATATGTATTTCAGTGTGTGGGTCAATAAAACCTGTCGGCTTCCTGCAGTTAATGTGAAATATTTGAAACAACACTCTCATCATTTCATTGAGTTTCTTGAAATACGAACATGCAACGAAGCTCTTACCCTGAAGTCTTCGAATCACCATCAAATTGTCAGTGCACCTTCACTTTATTTTGAAGTCACTTTTGTTGTGCAATAAAATTGTAGTCGTTAAGTTTGAGTCAGTGAATCAAAGCTTAAAGTTATCCCCTCTGTTGAAGTGTTTTGCAGGTTTCACAATCACAGGCCTTAACTAACAAACTGAAATTTAACGAAATAAAACCTAGGAGACGATTCTGGGCTGATGAGTACGTGATGAATACCACAAAGCTAATACAACTACTGTGTACATACATGCAAACGTTGACTCTTGGCGGTTCATATATATCTTGGGACACAACTATTTCTGTGGTAGCTATACAAATACGGCTGCCCCAATATAGTTTACCACATGTACACTTTTGAAGAGTGAAGAACCATTTCATCAACAGTCGGGCATCAGATTCATTTTGTGAAAGTGAAAGGTTCATTGGCAGAGACAGTACCGTTCAGTATTGTTATTCGATTTCCTTAGAATTTGCAGAAAATAAAGCTCTATGTTAGTATTAAACACTAAATACAACATGAGGTGTTGCTCAGCTGATAGTAGCTTTCTTAACTATTATAGAGTGTAACGTGAAGTGCTAGTTTTTAACCCATACAAACCATATGAGCGTTATCCTTACTGATATAAATGGGCCCACAAAAGGACAGAGAAAATCTTTGACCCGGGTGGGAATTGAACCCACGACCTTCAGCTCTACCGACTGATAGTAGCTTTCACTATAGAAGAACTCGAGACAAGCGCAAAGCGTCAGACTTTTTTAAGCACGCCGGGGCCTTCATCTGAATTGTCAAGATTGAGAACGTTTATTGCGAGCATTCAAACGTTTGAACTACAGTCTTATCCACTGAGTGCATCGAATTATAACTGAGTACCAGAGTAGACTCGATAACTAGACAGTATTTACTGTAGTGGATCTTCCGTATGCAATAACCGGTAAAAATGGAAAACAATGAAGGAATTAAATGTTCGGGTAGAACCAAATTTCGGGTGTAACTCATTATTTTAAACGTTCCGCGTGCTTTCAAGTTAATTGTGAACAGCTACAAAAACCGTACCATAGGATAGTTTTCGCTAATTACTTGAATGATCCACTGTGACATTTTAGCTAAAACGACGTTAATTCATCAGTTGAGTGAAGATAACTATACAACTGGATTTGTTCTGCAAAATCGCCTTTACTTTCACGGTCTTAAAGGACGTCTTCCTTCCTTTTTTACTTTTTTTTTTACCTTTAGAACTGAAATTGGAGTTTTGAAGTTGGTTTGTTATGATTCCTTGTTAGTACTTGTTAACACTCACACTCAAATCAGAAGTAGAAAACACTATGGCCTGTAAAGTTGTTTAGGCTTAAACGAAACCCTAAAATGTTAACTCAGCTGAAGCGCTTTATATATATATATATATTTGGCCTTCTGGGCCTCCTCAATGCAGTGCTGATGTCTAGGATGGAGGTTAGCTTAAAAAGCCACCCCAAATGTCCCACACATGTGGTACATCTAAGCCATGCCAGAGTGCTCAAACTAGCGAGCTTTTGAGCATATATATATATACAAATACATATACATAGGTATACACATTTTTTATCAAGAATATTTCTTTTAATGTAGAGTAAACTACTTTCTTCTACATCATGGCTGGTGCAATTTATTAATCGCACATCTTAAGCTCATAATGAAACGAGATGATAAAGGACTGTCCGTTCTCGAGCTTAAGCTCGTTATCCTTTAGACTGAAAGAACAAATTGTCTTAATTGTCTTCTCAGTTTAGGCGCTCTGATTCAACTCAACCAAGGATACCTTTCCGTAACACAAACACCTTCTTTTTCACCGTAGCTGGCGCAATTTATTGATCGCACATCTTAAGCTTATAATGAAACAAGATGATAAATGACAGTTCGCGAGCTTAGGCTCGCATTATCTACCGTCTTCGGTGCTTTTATCGGCTTTGAAGCGGCACTTGGATGGAAAAAAAAACAAAAACAAATTATGGTTTAAATAAAGGTAGAGGACTAATGTAGAGGCGTAGAGTTTAAAGGAAACGAGTCCTTTTATAGGGCTAAATAGGTTCAGTTTGAGGAAGTGTCTCGGCAGTGATCTAGGGTAAAGAGCACAGTTTCTCAAAATTATTTAATCTAAAATAGTTGGCAATTTGCCACTGTTCACAAAGCAATGGTGATATTACTTAGAGTCGTACAGTATAACAAGACACGAACTTTAAAGAACGTCACTGCGGACAGTGCATATTAAAACTTGATCGCGATGTATGGCGGCGAAAACCGTAGGTCATGGCCAACCATGCTCGCAGAAAAGCGAGGATACGGAATTCATTTCACAAGTCATATCATTGAAGATTCAGGTTGATTTGGGGAATTTTCTTTGAGAGTTTTAAAATCAACAGTTAATGATTTTCTCATCTACTAATAAAGGATCAACTTGAATATAACTGTAGTTGATTGCAGTTATTGTCGCGTCCTAAGGGAGTTAACAAATGATATCCATACATCCGATGACATGTCGAACAGAATCTTCGTCCTGTATCATATCATTTAACAGAAAATTTCTTTTTCTCTAGTACATTTCTTCCAAAGTTAAGCAATTTTCTGCAGAAAAGTTCTAGTTCTCGTCGCAATTATTTCCGAATATTTGAGGTTGATTAATGGTATGTTAAAACACACACAAGGTAAAAAGTGGCTAGTCTTCTATGGATTTCATTAAACGATCTGTGAACTTGCGTCAACTCGTTTGCATTAATTACTCTAAGTCACGGGTATTTCACTAAACTAAACTCGCGGACTTCACAGCAAAAAAATATCTGTTGTTTTTTCAATTCTTATTCCTACAAATTAAAGTGAGAGCAAAGTTCTGGGACATTTTTCAAATGGTCAAATCACTTCAATTTGATGTTCTAACTACAGCACTTGAATTATTCCTATCTAGTCTAACTAGGGACTCATTTTCCATATTTTGTCGTAGTAACTGAAGTCCTACAGATCATTTTCCGGTACCGTTCAAAAGTTAGGAGACGTATCGATAGCCGTAATGTTCTGAAAATCAGTTGACTAATTTGATGATTCAGTACGTCATTCGCTCTAAACACAGGGAATTAAATTTCAGAATATCACAGTGAAAACTTTGAAAGAAAAAGAGGAACTGCAAAACAAGTCATTCAACTTAAGAGATACTGGGACAGAAGCTAGTGCTTAAAGTTGCTGATAAAAAAGCTGGAAAAAAAATCAGCGATTTAGCGAAAACATATACTCAATGCGACAACCCAAAGAAGATCTGTAGTTAATTTCTACTCCTTTGCACTTTGTCAGAGTCTCCCCAATCCAGGTTTTGCTATGTTTCGCAAAGCATAAAAGGTATGGTTAAACTGGAAATTAAACGCAGACGAGTCAGTCAAGAAGTACTTTGAATGTTCTAGCCATTCACCTCAATTAAGGATTATTCAGTTAGTTTTACTTATGTAGATGTTCCATACGCTTCTTGATCAATGCCTGTATTGTTTATTATTGTGGAAGCAACCATGCAAGACCTCGGTTTACGGTTTCGCAATTTTTCAACTGTCCTGGGTGACGTGGTTAGGTGGTTAGCAATTTACCCCCTAAGTACCTCCAACTCATACGTTACGCACTTTTCTGAAAGATTTGTAGCACTGAGTTCAATTTAGGTTAGGCACAGGTTAAGCCACGGTGAATCTCGAGCGTGTTCTGAATCGCTATAAACAAAAAAATTGAATTCTACACATTCGAACCTCAATGATAATGTTTTCACATATTTATATACATATATGCATAACAAAGGCAAGTTTAAAACCACCCCCTCGGAGCAATCCAAAAGCAACTTTTGGTCGCAAAGAAGATCCAGCTACCATAACGCTTGTTATTAAACAAAAAAACTAACTTAACTTATATTAAAGGTCGCAACGTGATTTACTAGAAGGCAGCGTTTTCGCCGTTTTTGTAGGAAAGCCGACGCAAAATATTTACGACTCGACTGCGAACAGGTAAATTTGGTTAACAAATATTTGATATTTGTCAAGTGAATTGTTAAGTCATTTGGTGGGAGGAGATGATGAAAGGCGAGCGGGAACAGAATAGACTATAGGATTAATATTGAAATGGTGCAAGCTCATCTTTCTGCCCTTTGATCTCCCACACTGTTAATTTCCGGTCGAGTTAAAAATGCTGAAAAAAAACTTTTCAGCCGCACAAAAGCAAAGCGCGTCGTTCTTTACTCTTTCTTCCTTACAGGAGCAACATTCCTTTGTTTTTAGAGCCTGAACACAAGAAAATAATACTTTGACGCTTTCTCAGAGTTCACAGATTTCGCTATTGTGGTTAAGACATAGCGCGTCAAAATACCTAGTCAACCTTATATTGAAATTACGCGCTTGTGTGAAATGGCCGGCAACATGGTGTAGCGACAATATTCAGTCGGTGAATCCTCGTTTTTCAATCAACCTAATGTACGCTCTTCTTTCGCGTTACTTTTCTTCTCTTTATAGAAGCTCTTGTCGCCTAGTGTTACAGAGATGAATTATGTAATATGAAAATTGCTATTGGAGTTCGCAAATCAATAAAATGGCATTTTATGGACACCTGCTAAGACGGTATATTTACTAAATGGTTGCTTTCACCAAAGCTAAAGCAAACTAACACTTCGGATTTTTATAAAGAGATTTATAGCCTCATAATGCAGGCTGTGCTATAAATTAAGGCCTTGACATGTTCATTCTGTCCAACATTTTTAAAATTTTATGTTCCGGATGCAGTGTTTGAATAAACTAAAGAACGAGAGGAAAACATTGTTATATGTCCTGAATTTCTTAAAACGTTTAAGGTAGTTAGCAGAGTGTTTTGACCATTTTTATAATCAATTAAAAGTTTTCATCAATGGAAAAACTGAGAGAAGTCATCTGCTGTTCCGGCAAAGACCTAAATGAGTGCAGTCAGCGCCAATTCGCAAAAAAAGAAAAAAACAAATTGCATTCGGCTTACCTTTCTCTGTCAAGGTTACATTTCTACCTTCTTTTAACTTTTTATCTAGTACATCATTTTCATTAGTGTAACATAGCTTTTATTGTTGTGTGGCTTTTTTTCTTTACTGGCAAGGGGGACTCTTTGTTAACACCTCAGTTCAAGCAAATCACAGCAAATTTACGATGAATTCGACAATTGGAGGTTGATTAAGGCGCAGGCGAAATGAGAAATTAAAAATGTACCTTTATCAACACTACCTGCCTCATAACCACAGCTGGTGTGATTCTTACTTTTAATTTCTTATCTCTCAAATTTTTATCATCTGACGAATTGGGCTAGGTAGCCCCTTTAAAATTGAGGCATTAAAATTGTTCTGACATCAAGTTTGCATATGACAGCGCGGTCGACAACGAAACTGGGAAATTTTATAATATCCACGCCTTCAAATCGACTTAACACACTGAAAATTGAACTTGTGATTTGATAACAAAGCTTGTTTGTCTTCCGGCAGGCCCGCAAGCAAGGGAGATAGAATCGTCCCCAACTTTATCAATGTTTACCTTAGACAGATGTTAAACGCAGGAAGTACTATTTTACGAACAAAACACAGTGTGTCTTGAAACAATTCGAAATCTCAGCAAGATTCTATTAATAAGAGACTCTTTATTTCATATTTGTAAAACCACACCAAAATGCCAAGTTCTTTTAAATCAAACTAGTAATGTAGTCTCCCTGCAGTGATAAATGACTGACACCAAGTTAATACGATTTGAAGATCTAGAACTGAGCAGAGCTGTCCCGCATGAACACTTTCGATTCAACAAGAGATCTTTACTGAAGCTTGAAATATTTCAATACTTGATACGACAAAAAAGAAGTGAATATTGTCTTTTTTTGTTTACGTGTTCTCGACGCGATAAAAGAGCCTGAGAAAAAGAAACCATCTTTCACTAGATCAGGTGCACCATTTCACCCAAGCGCTTTTTTTCGCTAGTCTTTCTTTTTGCGTCGAGCGCACCCTTGCATATTTTATTCTTGTCAAAATCCCACACTCAAATTTCCAAAAATCGCCTATTGGCACACAAGGTACAGTATTGGGGCTTTTACGTTAATTAAGGCCTTTTCAATACTTAATAATGCGTTTACAAGACGTTTCAACCCAGGTGACATACGTCACGCTTGTCTGGCGTTCTACATTATTTATCATACAAAACACAAATTTATAAATACCCACGGCGCACTCCACTCAGTGGCTTTTCTTGTTGTACGCGCAAGGATGACGACGGGTGCAATGCAGTCAAATTATCCATACTTTGGTAGCAACCTTCAGGCAAAGGAGTCCGGCTCGCATGGACAGCAATTGGATTTTCCCTTTTCTCCTTGCCGTATGCAGTCACCAAATTACTATAATCAGTCGCCTCTACCAAATTTCATGTCACCCATGCCGCAGGGAAACCTCGGGCAAGTCAATGGGTATACCACCGAGCCACCCGCGTATGGCAACGTGCCGATTTCAGCGCAGAACGGAGCATCGCTTCCAATTGATCATCAAAACTACTACCCGCCTCAAGAAGCTGGTCATAACTGTTCGTTCCATCAATATGCCTGGCTTAAAAGCACCTCTTCACCGGAAAACTGGTGGCAAAATTCGACTGCAGCAGGTTAGTAACAACTCGACTTCCTTCTTCACATCATAAATGCGAAACCCGCAAAAGTTAATCGCATAAACTGAAAGCCTTCGTTACTCTCGCTTTCGTTCCTAACTTTGCGAACTGTTTGGAAAGTAACAAACAACTTATACGGTTTACAAGCATTAATTCAGTATTAGTTTGACTAATTGTTCAAAATTTGCCATCGAATGGCAATCTGTGACCACACAGACTATATTTACGGGCACCTTACGCCACGATATTTAACTACTGTCGATACTTGACGCGCCATAAAACTGTACTTAATAAGCGATTGCCATTAGCTAACATTTAACTGTGATTTAACAAGAACGTTGCACTTGTTTTAAAGACAGAGCTTATGTTTAGGGGTTTATATATTTGGGGGATATTTATAGTGAACTGTCCGGCTTTGCTTACAGGAAACCCTGCGTGGAACGGTAGAGGTTCAGAAGGGAAACGGAAGAGAACAGCATACACTCGCAAGCAGCTACTCGAGTTAGAGAAAGAATTCCATTTTAATCACTTTCTTACGAAGGAGAGAAGAGCTGAAATGGCATCTCAGTTAAATCTCACCGAAAGGCAAGTCAAAATCTGGTTCCAAAACCGGAGGATGAAATGGAAGAAAACAAATTCACAAGCAATGAACAAGAACGCGAAGTCTTCTTCGAACTCGCAAAATTCAAACGCAACTTCGGTACAAGACCTACATATTCCTAACCCAGTATCACAACCATTGAACACTACGACTGTAAACTCTCAAACATCCCTGGACAATTCTTCGGTTCCAAGTTGTTTGGGCTACAGGAGCCATCAGAGTTAGGACACTAAATTTTCTCAAGTGCACCGGCTCCGTTATCCGTTCACAATTCAGTGACGATTGAAACTTATCCTAGAACTCAACCACATTAAAATGCTAATGTAAAGAAATTGTTTCCTCGATCCTAAGAAAGAGATTTTTATTAAGAGATGCAATTTTATCAATTTGGTTTTTCAAGATGTATTTACCTAAAATGAATGAATATTTAGAGAAGGAGGGTGGCTGCCACAAGTCATTCATGAACAAGAAAGATCACAATCGAATCGCTATTCTCGCTAACGGATATGAGATCACGAAACACCATGCTTTTCTGTACATAGAACAAAATCGTAAAATGAAAAGAGCTGTAAATAGAACTTCCCTTTGGCAGTCTTTCCATCGTGTTTTCATATTTTTGACAACTTCTGACATGACTCAAGTGATCAGGTTTTCCCGACTATGAAGGGACTTCAACAACTACACTATTTATGCAAGAATGATTCTTACAGAGAGCTATCACGGAAAAATAGAAATTGCTGTTATTTACGTTCGAAAAGTTTCGACTTGCTCGTTAAAAGGATCAACACATTTATTTAACTACCAAACTCAACACATTTTTAGTCAGTTTGTCATTCGAAACAAATTTGTGTATGTTGTGTGAGGATTCAATAAAAATTTGTGTCAATATTTGCCAAGCAATTATAGTGGAGACTGTGTGAATTGCAAAGTAGTGCTTATATCAGGAAAACCTCGATTTGGGGTCCCGCACACTGCGATGAGAGCTGTTTCATTAAAGTAAGCACACAAGAAAACATTCCGAGGTCAGTGACAATAAAATTAGGGAACTACAGCAGAACTCTGTCTTTTCTGGTCAAAAGCGCTTTGCATATTTAACTGTCTTATTTAAGCGAATCAGACGTCAGTGCCGTGTTGTGGTAGAATATCGACCTCGGGAAATTTAAAATTTAATATTGTAGATAGTGAGTGGTGGTCTGAAAGTTTCTGCGAGCGTCGTTTGTAATCAATGGCGTTGAATCTAGCCTTAGCTGATGCGAAACAAAAGTGCAAATTTGAACTACTTAGGTGCTTTGAAAAGCTCGTAAAAGGGAGGCGTTAAATTGGAGCAAACGTGAAAGGTTCTAACAATAGGTGAGAAAATAACAGATAATAAGACAATAGACTGGGCAACGCTACAAGCCAATGCTAAAAGCCTTAAAAGTCTGCCTAACCCGTGAACAATTGGACTTATTGAAATTATTCTAGTATCGTGGGATTACAAGACCGATTTGGGTTTGGCAAGATTCTTCGATCGATGAAACACACACCGGAAGGCACAAGTCAGTCGCAACATGAATCCATCTTCACCGAACCGAATTTTCTCCGTCGCTGGTTATGTCTCTCTCTGTTTAATAGAGTTTTTCCCGCTGTGATAAACGCTTTCTTGCTGTGTACCTGACTTCTAGTTCAAAGCATATGTAGGTTTTCCTTCCTGCATTTAATACTCACTTTAGTGAGTTGAACATAGCTAACATTGTTCGATGTAAAAAAATTGCACTACCGAAAGCCATTCACGTACAACATAAAACGAACTAATGTTTTTCTTGTGAACAAAGCTACAACCTGCTATTGAACAAATCCCGGTAGTTTATCGAGTCTAAAAGCCCTGCTTTTATTAATTTGAATGCCTTTTCAAACCCCTTCCGCGAGAGTGAATGGAGCGCTGTTAATGAATACCAGCGCTCTACCAAACTCGGCAATGCAACTCTCCACCTACTTGAACTGCGCTTTTTACATTGTTTTTATGCGAACAAAAATCAAAATATATGATAACAACAGATGCATTTCCTTTCCATCGTTGTAAATTTACGGATCATAACATGAACGGACCATGGGTTTATTTCTCAGTGGTTCTCTACCTATACCAAACGAGTGAAAAACTTCGGATACTCCGCGACATATTACACACACAATATTGCCAGGTTAGGATACGCGTTAGTTTGGCTCCCATCAAAATTTTTAAATGCTAAACAGAATTGTGTTGAATATTTGGACCAAAATAGACAAGACTCCGCGAGTGTACGCTAGATAACATTATCCACCAAGTTTATATTAGATTATCGTCAACTGAAACCTAAATGCTTCAACAGTAACTTAAGTTTCTAGCGATTCTCGCCGGCTTGCCTCATTCAGCACGATCTCTCTCGCCACAAAAAGAGGAACGCCTGACAGGTGGAAAAAAACTCGAGTACTGAACCGACCACAATTTAAATTAACTGCCTGCTTTTCAGTATTTTGAGGGCACGTGGCAAAACATTCGCACGATTTCCACGCTTGAACACCCAACTTATCTTTCATTTCCTAAAAAAAAAACCCCATAAGGATTGACATCATCATTTCAATTGTGAACGAGGTATAAACATTTGATTGTTTAAAACCTGACTCTAAGTCAACAGAAATCATAAAACATTCGACAGACTCGGAAATATTTTACTAGTCCTAAGTTGACTGGCTTATGTTGCTATGTTTCGACGAAAGTTTACAATAAACAATTATCTATGAGTCAATACCAGGCAAAGTAGGCTCTCCCACACGAGGTATATCGTTGCGAGGGACGTTTATGTATGGTAAGTTTCAATTTACCACTGAGAACTTTTCGATCCCAGTGCATTTCCTTTTCAGGTAAAAATACAGAAAGCATGCCGAAGCCACGGACAGATGCCGAAATTTTCTACTCTTTTCTATGGTTGATGATATTGAAAGCATTGTCACACGCTAGTGCAAGTGGCAAAATAAATTGCAGCGTCAAGTTGGCGTTCTTTAAGGACCACAAATACAGCGCTATCAATAGCTGACAGTCTAGCGCCTTGCAATACTAAGTTCTGCTGTCTGGTAGAATCCGTGGCGCTTCTTCAACTGATACAATCTGAGTCTAAATCTTTCCGATGTTATTCCATGTTACAGAAAACCAACCCCCTTTTTTATTGTCCATCACTGCAGTTTTCACTGCCAAGATCAATCCAACTTCTTCGTGACCACCCGATATCTACTAGGTTGACAAGGTAAACCCCGGTCTCCGTTAGAAGATTGAATCAATAACGAATCTTCATTTATACGCAACATTTCGAACACGGTAGTGGTCAGTCTCTCGAAAAAACAGCTTATCTGAAAATTGCTGGCAAATGTTAGGGTTCGAGAAGTTTCGTATTTGCACACGCTCACTTATTCAGAGTAAAATTTCTCTCAATTTGCGATTGCAATTCGCTATATTTAAACTCAAAAACACTCTCTGCTAAAATGTAGCACACTTGGTTTCATATTATTTTAGAGGTGGAAAAAATTATCGGGAATCGGACCATGTTCTCACTCTCAAACAATAGGACAAGTATGGTCTAAGTGATCAAGACTGTGTTTACTCGGTTCAAACTGTTAACTATTGTGAGCTAATGGATAAAGACAAAAGGCTTCTATCGCACGGCTCCTCCTTCACTTCAGCTCAGTGTCGTCAAAATAATGGCAAGAACATAACGGTGTCTACGTCTGAATAACGCTCAGAACGTGATGAAATATTATGCGATCAATAAAACTGTGGTATTTCTTTTTCCTTCTTTAGCCGAATTACCCCACCCTCCCCCCCCCCCCACCCCTCCTTGGACATTCGTAAGGTCACTCTTCTGTTAAACCGTTACGTTCAATGAAAATAAGTTATGCTCAGACAGAGTTGAACCTTACCTCAGACGTAATTAGCTTGAACATTTGTAAACTAATATAAAGTAACCTCAAAAACAATCCAAGAAGGAAATATAGAAGTTAAAGGCATGAAAGGTATACAACACTTTATTCTCTCTTAGAGGCGAATCTAAAGTTTGATAGTTACATGAGGACAAACTTGCCCCGAGGCTGCCACGTTCTGTTCGCTTATTAGCATGCGCAAATTTCTCTTTCGGTCACTCAAGCGCACATCCGTTTGTAATCAAACTTTCACACTTCAGTTAAGCAACTTGAAAATCCGGTCCTTAAAAACGCTGCGAAAAACACAGTGAATATAAACACCACTGCCTTTTTTAAGGAGAAAGCGATACGGGTGGTTGACGTAGTTTGGTGGCTATTTCAAGGTATGATGACTACATAATGATGTAGCGTGAGTTACGCCTGACGCACCCGCTCGCAAATTCACCTGAAGGGTGACTGATATTTTTCCACTGTGGGCCACAAGACGCACCGTTGCATGGAAGAACTGAAAGTTTCAAGGGCGTGCGTCATCATCGACACCCAACCTCACGCAAACTATCGACTCCGTTTTCATCTGTTTAAAATCACCTTTAATTGTATATTCCTGTTACGCTTTAAAGTTTTCTCATGATGTTTGTTTACAGTGTTACTCCGCTAACAGCAATAAATGATTTTCCTCATTTGGCACGCAATGGGGTACTAGGAGCCAAGATATTTTTAGTATTTGCGTTTGCATCGCCTCAAGGTGTACTTATCGAGGACTTCGTATAGACACAAAAAAAAATTCAAGAGTCACGGAATCATACTCTAACTCGCTAAGATACTGAAATTAACTGCGAAAAAAAACACCATTTCAGAATCTTCACACTAGTCGCTCTTACTCGCCCTTGTGAGCCCTCATCCAGTATTAATGTTACGCGTACTTTTAATGTTGCGTTTGTCAACCAGCACAAGCGGGAATCAGTGGCCAATATTCACAACGGATATTGCGTTGCAGTGGCAAAGACTCTTGAACTAATGGAACCAGTACCGCTTCTCGTTTCACCAGCGATGTCAAGCGGAGTTTATTAGGCAATGGATATCACAAAAAATGCTATGTCACGGTAGCGCTAGGTTTCAAGTAATCTGGGTTTTCGGGACCTACAAGCAATTTTTGACTATTCCTGCGTGTATTAAAGTATTGCGGTAATCGTGTAAAGGTAACCTTGACCCTCATTCTCTAGTATAAGTTAGACACTTACACCAGTAAATGTAACCGCCCCAGAAAGTGGTGTTCCAAGAACTGGAACAGTGATTGTGGTTCCAAAATAACAATTTAGCCTCATTTGTTCCTGAAGTATGCGGGGCTTTTTTGTGCAAATATATCGTCTCTTTTCAGGTCAATGAGCTCAAATTTGCCGTGTTTGATTTTTAACGTTGTCCTTGACAATACCTTAATAATTTCGAAGAATGGAATTTCAATGTACCTTTGTCTCGCTGACCCCACTTATCTCAGAGGATATAGAGCAAAGATAAATATCGAAAAATATTATTTTTAGCCAGTGAACGGAAACGTAACCTTGGCTGTGTACCATGCACTCTACCCGTTTTGAAAGAGAGCTTAACTAAAGTGTCCTTTGTTTGACAAGTCAAGAACGTCCTTTGGTTAGTATTTGTAAGTTTAAAACACGCTCCTCGATTGGAATATCAAGGAATTATGGGTTATCAGATTTGCGCCTCTTGAAAATGCAGCCTTACTGCTGAGTAGCCACTTTGTCCAAACCTCATGACTTTTGACCGGGTTTATCGAGAAGTTTGTTAAGCACGAAACCCACAAAAGTGCAATATAACGTCCCAAGTAAATTGTGTTTCAGTGCACTCCTAATGGCTGCTCAGTTACAATTGACGGTGTACTGACTGGGTACATGTAATATTCTACCATAAATTTCGCTTTGTGAAGAGTAAATTCTCTCACTAGCAACCGTCAAATGCATGAGAACAATAGTTATTTGAAAAAATCAGCTATCCGCGCTGGAAAATTGGCACCTAAATTAATCCACTTTGCTCCGGTTTGGCCGTTTATTTCCTCTCTCTCAGCTATCAACTTATCTGATTCACAAGGCCATAGAACTTATGAATAACTAAAATAATCATAAACAGTGGGAGGAAAGTTAGGTTTCTTCCAACTGCATAAGAACTTGGGAATGCTGTGGTTATAGACCTTATTCATAAATGGCGGTCACATTTTTAATTCTTTTGTCCACGTGCAAATTAGCCTACCAAGCCTCATTTTAGAGCAAGAATTCTTTTCAATTCACTGTAGGGTATCGAGGCTTGGTAGGCTAATTTGCACTTCGACAAAAGTATTATAAATTGACCGCCATTTATGAATAAAGTCTATTATATAGATTTAAATCGACTTCATGAAGTGCATGAATTTACTATCTTGCAAACGGATTTTTGACACAGACCTTTGGAGATCCCGTTAAAATTGCACCTTGCCTTCCTCTTTAACTTTTCACTCGTCACATGCCCCCCCCCCCCCCCCCCCCCCATGTTTGAAAGCAGAACTGTTACAGCAAACCAGAAATTTCATTTTCTTTTCACCATTTAAGAAGTTAAACGACACTAAACTTTGAAGGCGACAGAGATTCCAAGCTGTGCAAACCGCCTTTCTTTTGCTAAACTTGACGGACATGCCATTATACAGTTCACATGGGCAGCCCGGGGATCCCAAAGGCACTGTATATTTCAAGACGAAACTGCAAAGACAGAAAAAGACATTACGCGTTGATTAGCCAACATCTGGATCAAAAGCAAGAAAGGTGGCCCTAGTTATGACCTAAGTGACAGAGCCAGATCTGTGACACTCCACTGTGTTCTTTGGCAACCCTAATTTTAGAGCAAACTTTAAAATTGACTTGAAGCTGTCGATAAAATCTGATAAAACTTTGGGGATACTCTAATTATACGACAGTCTATTGTATGGCTGACAAAATTGAAGCACCTCAACAAGTGATAACGGGACCAAGGAAGGAGAAGCGAATAGCCGAACGTTAATTAAAGTTATGGTTAGAAACCTCGTTAACACTTCCCAGTTACTGTCTAACAACCCTTTTTTTACTTGAATTTGGTTTATCAACGGAGCTGATAATGTAAATTGACCACCGTACAGAGATTCTAAAAGCTGACGTTTCGAGCGTTAGCCCTTCGTCAGAGCGTTAGCCCTTCGGATTCGCTCTGACGAAGGGCTAACGCTCGAAACGTCAGCTTTTAGAATCTCTGTACGGTGGTCAATTTACATTATCAACTCCGTTGATAAACCAAATTTTTGTATACTACTTCCCCACCGACGCAGCACCACAGTTTCTTTAGAAACTACCCCTTCATTCTTTTTTTACTTGGCCAATTTTTCCAGAAAGTTTTCTCGCTTGGTCCGCGATAAACATTTCCAACTTTCAATAACCAATTTAGCCACTTTACTTTCCAAAACTGATTGTCATATTTAAGCTTCTTTTGCGTTTTAACACGTTGAAGATTGTTTATCTAACACGATTATAGTTTTTGTTTTATAGAGCTCCTGTTACGATCCTTAAAATTGCAGGATGTATGGTACTATCAGAAATAACAACATAGTGTCCCCTTTCAATAGGGTAAAGTAGTTCATTATTGTTCAGTGTACGCTTATAAAGTTCCGAGCGGTAATTCTTCCGAGCGCATTAAAGGCTTATCTTTCGGAGCAGGTACCCAAGTAACGGTGTTGCGTCGCGCGTCCGAGGGATGGGAAGTCCCCATCCGACGAAAAGGACGCCCCTTTCTTTGTCCAAACCAAAGGCAATGATTTGGACTACTACAATGACGACTTTGTTGTGTGACCTGAAGTCTGAACACTGTTTTAATATGAAGTTAAGGGTGCACCCACCAAAATACAGCAAATTCCCTTCAAGAAGCTTCATGGACCTTAGCAACCTTTCTGTATTCCTTAGCTCTTGTTTTGGGGCACTGCATCTCACACCAGTTCACTGGAACCATTGCTGCTCCTTTTTTCAAAAAATATAAATAATATAGTTATTTCTTCACGTAATTATTAATTTTCTCCAGGATCAAGACCGTGGCAACCTTGTTATTAGCCTATAATCAAGCCAATAAACCATTTGATCTAAACAATTCCTTTCAAAAGTTTAAAAACCGTAAGATCTTTTACCAGCTTCACTCTTGGCAAATACAACTCCAAATTCATTTTCAGCTGTTGACAGGAGATATGTCTGTGTATGAAGAGTTAAGACACGAGCTAAAACAATATCACCAGGGCGAAATGACTTGTACATCTCAACTTTGTCCTTTTCTGTAGCTCTGACATCTTCCTTCCTTATTGTTCCTTTGAATGATTCTTTCAGAGATGTCGACTCCACTCCAAGAATTGCCACTTTACAGAATCTGGGATTTGTGCTTATTACCTGGAAACAAGATGTTCAATTGGTTCATAAAGAATTTACAAAAATTCCTGTTGTTTAAAATGCCGCAGGGGTTTCATTAAGTTTCGAAGTAGAGGGGACCTTGTGATAAAGGAAGCGGGCACCCCTATATATACCCTCTAATAGTAAAGTCTGTTGAATATAAGTGCTACACGGCCAAGGTTTGCAAAAACGTAATCCTTCCTTATACTTGTACATATGCATTGCCATGACATTGATATCTTAAATTCCCACAACCTGCTCCCATCTGACCTTGTAGCTCAGTCGGTAGAGCAGCTGTGATCTAACCAAAAGGTTGTGGGTTCAATTCCCACCCTAATCAGAGTTTTTCTCTGTCCTTGTGTGGGCCCATTTCCATTAGTAGGGCTAACACTCACATGGTTCATATAGGTAGAAAACTAGCACTTCGCATTACCCTCTAATAGTTGAGTCTGTTAAAAGCTACACAGCCAACGTTTGTAAAAACGTAACCCTTCCTTGGACCCTATATATAGTTTGGTTTTTGATCTTGAGACCTCCTTTGAGCAGGTACTGTACTCAGCGTAGTACCTGGGTCCTGCCTTCTAATAAAACTCCTGAAATGGTGATAAGATCAGTAGCCATGCCTTGAAATTGAACTAAATTATCCATCTTTCTCATCATCACCCTGCATGAGCTGACCGGCATCAAGGTGTGGTTTGACATTTTATTGCAAAGAAGAATCTTCTTATCATTTGTTTTTTCACCTTAATTGTTCTACTAGGCAGGGAATTGTGCAACCAGGTATTTTCAAAGTTAATTGTAATCACCAAACAGCAGCTGGCAATATTTTTCACAAACCTTGCAAGTGACAACTGACCCAACTTCAGGTACCACATGCTTTTCTTCTTCTCTTGTGACAGAAATAACAGGTTTCTGTGTTGCAGAAAGAGTTAAAGAAACAGCTTAGCAAGGGGCTCATAAAGGGGTATGCAAAGGGCAATTTTACGTTTTTGTTCCAGAGATATTCAAGTCTTTTAAATATGCAAATTAGCCAAGTGATGACGTCATACACTCAACCAAATTTTGATCAAATATGATGAAAAAGGATATCTCAGCCAATTTGCATCAGAAATGTTTGATTCTTTGCAGTAAGGTTCTATTAAATGTGCTCCACAATCTGAGCTTAACAGTTTCGTTACCATGGCAACATACTGGGTTCCAGACCTTTCCAATATTAAAGGCATTTGTGGCCACCTTTGGCATTCTATTTTCATATTTGCAAATGGTGCCTCATATACATGATCCAACATGCATATAAATATGTTGGCTTGAGTTTGTGGCCTTGTTTAACATTTTTCAAGCTGAAAATCACTTACATATTAAAATAAAGTGGGTGGGAACTGGAAAAGAGTGAGTTGCCATGGGAACACATTGTTTTATAGTCGTAGGTGTGTTTTCTGTAGAACTATTAGCTTACCAAGTTTCAATGGTCTGCACTGCAAATTGGCGAAGATAGCTCCATTTATATACTTGATGTAATATGGGGTTGAATGCATGACATCATCAGTCATCTCATTTGCATATTTTGCACAGTTTTCAAACTTACATATCTCCGGAACTAATGCAGGTATTTGCAAACGGTAAACAGCATTTTCATTCTTTCATAGAATTCTTTGTGATACGCCTAAAATATCAACAGGTAAAAATTTGATCATAGTGGCACTTTAAAGGGTACATTGGCCATACTGCACTGGATAACTACAAAATAATTAACAATCAAAGGGTTTTAGCTAATTACAATTCCCTCCCTCAACTGGAAAAGGGAGGATAATGTTACTAGTCCATAAAAATGCGACCATTTGAACTGCCAACATTCGCGTTGCCTTGATTGGTAAATTCGAATAGACTGAATTCCTTTGTTCTGGTTTCTTGCACCAATCACGTTGAGAAAGCTTTATTATGGTTCAAATTTGGCGAAAGTATGGGTACATCCGTGATCGATCAGATGCTGGTGTTTTTAATTAAGGTGAGAACTTCACTGGTTTGGCATCAGTACCAGCTTGAACAAGACAAGGTCATCAGCCGGCGGCTTGGTGTTGCCTACCTTGTCAATTTTCTTGCCTCTCTAATTGGCGGTCGAGAAAAGATCTCGCAAAATTATGCCTAAAACAGCTAAGAATGACCAAAAAACATAACAGGACTCAGAACATGTCAAAATCCCCACCTCTGGCGTAACATTGAACATTTGTCCCCACCAGGGGCTTAACATTGATAGGTGCATTAATTTCCAGGCTTCAGATCCTCACACCGCTAGGACACCATGACGGCGATGAAAGCACACAAAGAATTCTTATCAATCATGAAATTTCTGTGAATGGTGTAACGATTTCTCACCTCTCCATTTTGCTGTTCTTGTAACTGCTTGTAGCCGGCGAGACTTGCAAACACATACCCATGGCGAATATAAGTTCCATTACCTGGGGTAAATTGCTCTAAACTCCCTAATCTTTCTCCCGGGATGGCAACGGGGTTTTCGTCTATGGAAACCATATGAATCCACTCAGACCTTACGTAAGGGACGGCAAATTCCAGCAATATTTCTGCTTGTTAAAATGTGAAGCTCGGCATGAAGTAAGAAGTGTCCGCTGCTCGTGTTAAATGCGGTCTTGTTTTTTCCAGGCCCTTCTCTTCCAGTCAACAACGTTACCACGACAACTAATATTTCAAGATGGCAGCGTACATTGCAACTCATGATCGTTCTGCTTTGGCAAAACCACATGGAGACACCAAAGCATCTGCTATACAAAATTCAACTCATAAAGACATTCTAAGTAAGTAGTATTTTCAAATATCTCAAAGAGACCTTTGCACGGTTTCTGACGCCATCTGGGGGGCAAACGCGGTTTAAATTACTATGAATGTATGGGATTTTGGCTGAATTCAAACCTCTATAACTCCGCTGCAGAAAGGCAGATTTCAGAAATTTTAAAATATTTTAGTCATTTTTATTTAAATCATTCACTCAACGGAAATTTAGATCATTGCACAAGGCACAAAGTCTGAAAATTGGATATTAATGAAATTTGCATAATTTTGTTTTCAAGGGTTTATATGAAATTCACAAATTTCGTTTATGGTTGTTATATCTTGATTCTGATTGTCATACTTCACGAAAATAATCTCAATAGAATTGCTTTTTGAGAGGTATTCTCGCTATCCACTATTATTACTCAGTAATGGTTCAAAGTTGGCAAAATTCCCATACATTCACTGTAATTTAAGCCGTGTTTGCTCCCCCAAATAATATGGCGTCAGAAACAGTGAAAAGGTCTATTTGACGAGTCTTTTAAAAACACACAAAATTTGCATGGCAGTTTGATTACAATGCTTGCCTTCAAGTGTCTTTTTGGCAGCTTCTGCGAGTACCAGAGAAGAAATTACGTCCAAAACAAAAGACAGAAAACAAAACAACTCCAAATAATGACTAATCCCAAGTGACCAAAAACACAATGCTTTTCGCTACCTGCAGAAAGACCTTTTTTTCATAGAAGACAAGCTTTCTAATCACTACCTCGTTCCCAGGGTCTGTCTTCTCTGCCTCCATTGTCGAACTGAAACTGAAAAACTGAAAAACTTTATTTAAACATGTGACATTGATGAGCCTAAAAAGGGACTCGTTACAAAAATGTACGTGTATCTACAATAGTATCTAAATTAAGAAAATACTAAACTAAGAATCTATAATAAAATTACCTATCCATACTATAAATTTAAAATAGCATCTAATTAGAGCAGGAATTACAACGACACTCGTCCTGGCTCAACTTAAGTTTCTTTAGTTTGGCCACAAAATTCTTAAGGTTTGGGGCCTCCATAACTTGCAAAGGTATACTGTTTCAGAGGCGGCACGCAATGTACGAAAAAGATCTGTGTTTAAAACTAGTATTGGGGTCGGCTGATCGATTCTGCTACCATTGCCGCGAAGATTGTAAGCACAGTTTTTGATTCTAAACATATTACTTATATAATTGGGATAGCCTTTGTACACAAATGTCAGAGCTTGGACCAGGCGCCTATGCTTAATGGAATCTAAATTATACTGCAACAAGATCTGCTGGTAACTAATAGACTTAGGTAGATTGAAGAGAGTTCTAAGTAGGTAATAATTGGCATTTTCTAACTTATCAGATAAAGTTTGATTAATTCCTATTAGAAGAGGACTATAATAGTCAAAATGAGGTAGAATGTACGACTTATATAGTGTAACCGCAGTGTCACTATCAATAAAATTCCTGATTCTGTGCAAGGCGGCTATCTTTGCATGAATTTTACTAAGAACCAATTTAATATGTGAAGAAAAAGTGAGCTTATTGTCAATCGTCACTCCCAGCAACTTAAGTTCATCGATAGTCAGAATATTATTTGACTTTAAGGTGAGCTCATAATTATAGTTGGATTTGCCAACAATCATAACCTGCGTCTTAGTGGCATTGATGGTGAGGTAGTTATCTTCAAGCCAATGTGATAATCTTGCCAGGTCACAAATGATGTAGAATTCCAAGGTCGCAGGTGAGTTACTAGCAGCATAACGGTTGTGTCATCTGCGTTAATATATATATTAAACAAAAGGGGTCCCAGAAGAGATCCTTGCGGGACACCACATTGGACTACACACCAGTTGGAATAAGCATTCTCTATTTTGACTCGTTGCTTACGATTGATAAGGTAAGACCGCGCGGATCAATTGAATGGAGTGGTCCAGATGCCACTAACTTTCTTATCAGTAGGCAGTGGCATATAGTGTCAAACACCTTACTCAGATCTATAGACACCGCTGAGACTGTTTGTCTCTCATGTAATGCTTCTCTCCAGTCCTCTGTGATCTTCAGTAGTGCCGTGCAACAAGAATGCCCCATTAAGAAGCCAGACAGACTGTCGGAGAGTAGACGGCGTGAAACAAAATCTTAGATACACAGGGTAGAAGCGATAATTAACTTTAGTAGATTCACATCCCTTTTTAAAAACTGGACTGATGTTGTTGCTAGATTTCCACTCACTAACCCAACAAGATTGTTCGAGACAATAATTTAACTAGCGAGTCAAGAGGGTCGCCAAAGCAGAAGCAGACGCTTTCAGGAGCCTCAGAGGAATACCATCCACGCCAGTTGCCTTGGATCCATTTAGATCTAATAGCAGGTCCAACACATATTTAGCAGTGACAGGCTGGAAATTAAAGGAGAACTCTTGATCTTGATCATCAGCCATTTCATTGATTAGATTACACTGGAATGTTTGTTGAACTCAGATTCAGTGAGAGCCAAAGAATGGCTTAGTCCTGACTCGGCGAAATAGTTGTTAAATATCTCAGCCACTTCTTGGGGTTTATTATAAACTTGACCATTTTCAATGAGAGTTATTTTGCCCAAGTACAACCCACGCGTGTTTGGTAAGAGAGGCTTCAGTTTTCTCCAGAATTCCCTTGGGCTAGATTTATTAGACTTTGCGCTAACAAAGTAGCCGTGTAGAGCTTTAAGCTTCAGCAGGAGGCAGATAGGAGAGACCCTGGGAATGAGGTTGTTCTAATCATAGATACTAAAACGGAATGACCAAGGAGGAATAACCTGCATTGATATAAAGCAGCTTATTGTGAGGATTTACCATCACCTTGCCACCAGGAAGACTCGCCACCAGTAAACTCGCTTCCACTAAATCTGATTGAACCATAATTGAAAATAAAAAGATTCACTCAGCTCAGTCTCAAAAAGTGGTCGCATTTTTAATCCTGACTATACTACTTAGAAACAGTACAGCTTCCTGAGGGACCTGAGCCTTGGGGGAACCTCCTTCCAAGGGCTTTTCACCACCAAAAGTAGGATGCCTGTGCTACTCTCGGCAGTGAAAAGCCCCGGGAATGAGGTTGGTCTGTGGGGCAGTTTAAATTTTCAATTAGAGATTGGTGGTTGTTTTTGTATGGACTGTGGACTGACCGTGTGAATTTCAAATTAAAGATTGGTGATTTTTTGTATTATTATATATAATGGCAGTTCAACAAAAAGTCAATGAGCTTTTGAAGTTTTTGGTGCAAATGCTCCAGGAAGATTTGGAAAGAGGTGCAGAGCCGCTGTTTCAAACCATTGTCCAAATATTTTGAATGAACCTATTGATATGGAAACAAAGTTCAGGCTTTTGAGCCCTCTTCTTCCATGGGAGTAATTAATGGCCAGCACGGCCTATGAGAGCCAGAAAAACCACGCAGGGGGTTGGAAAGGTTTAACCTCTTTTATTCAATGCATTATGGGGCGCAAAACGTCCTTGAGGAGCCGTTATGAGGCTTTGATTGCGGAATTTTTTTCTGAAGGGGAGGTTGGAGGTAAAATAGTTACTAAACGGCAGTTTTTCTTAAATGTGGGAAAAAAATTAGCTAATAAGATTATGGAAAAAATAAAAAGCAAAGTGCACCATTATAAGTTTTTACTAAATTACTCTCAGGTGTATGAACTCCTGATGAAAGGATGGCCTATTATAAATATCAGTGAAGCCCCTGGTTTCAAAACTTGGGACTAGTGTTAACAGTAAGTGCGTGTCACAGTTTGCTTTTGCATAGTCATATGGCAGAGGGAACAATTTATACATGTAGCTACTATTAAGCAGCTCAAGCAACTCAACAAGGATTGAAATTTACTGATCATCGACGACTTCCATAATGGTTTTATAGACTTTGATTCTTCTGTCATTTTCGAATCAAGTTAATTTCACAAACAGGAAAGATTGCACACATTTTCCTATTTCTTATTTATTTAAAATTTCATTTCTGGTCAATGACTGGCCGTTTGGCTACTTACCGGTACTTTAACTTTAATTATAGATACATGGGGTATGTGAAGAAGACAAACTTGGTAAAGTATAACTTAAGAAATTTAGCAACTGCATGGTGGCAAGATAACTCGTCTGGGTGGCGGGTTCGCTGTTGGTGAGTCTTCCTGGTGGCGAGATAACTGAATACCATCGTGAGCTACAATATGTGTGCAGTGCATTAAATGAGCCTAGATTTGAGACCCAATGACCTAAACTTGTTAAAAAATTATACCCTACACTGACCAACAATAATTATAAATCTAAACAGAGTTTACTAAGAACATAACACATCTATGTGTAAGTGTTGTGGTTCAAATTATTTTCTTGGTTTAAAATTTCTCAAACCAGTTCATTTTTCAGTTTTATTTTTTTGTCTTAGTAATACCAGAAACCCATAAGGGTTGAAACGTGTAACGCGCATTCACAGCTTCCGAATATTCAGTGCTAAGTACCATATTTGGAAACCCCTCGCTCCAGTTAACTTCGCGCAAGAACATTGGTGGTATTGCATCACGGTGTTCTTGCGAACTGATTGGTTGAATGTTTCTCTCTTGTTGTTCCAAATATGGTACTTAGCAAATTGAATATTCAGAAGCTTGTTTCCCAGCACACAAGGGGCGGTTACACGTTTCAACCCTTATGGGTTTCTGGTAATGCTTATCATAATGTGAAACAAAGGAAAATAAAAATTTAACTCAGGTTTAAAAAATTTTGAACCACAAAGAATTTGAACCACAACATAAACATAGTGACCTAGTGTAGACAGTTTCCTGCTGTTTCATGGGAAGAGGGGGTGGTTTTAAAGATCGGGATGGAGAGGAGGATGTGATAATCGAGGAAAACCTTACTTGAATCTTCAAAATTTAGATTACAGAGGTTGGGCATATCAGCTTTTTGCTGTTCATTAGTTGTAATTAGTTGCTTGTTTTAGAAACTACTGCCCTCTAATCATTTTTCAATTAGTGTATCTTTCTTTTTTTGTCTTGAAAACATCTTAAAGTGCCCCTGTGATAAAAAGAAATCACTTCCTTCTTCAGATTTTGAAAGTGTGTTTGCTTAATAACTGACTGGCAAAATTTTGAGCCTTGATTTTTATCCAAAGGCTGTTTACTTTGAGTGTTTTGGATTTAATGGTCCACCATTATTCAGATTCAAAACTGACCAATCGGCCCTCAGAGGCTGGATCCAGGGAAAAGTGATGTGGAAGGCTCACTAGCTTAAAATTTCAGCGCATGAATGCAGCTAATTATAAATGCAAAATGCAAGTTTACGAGACTGAAAGCCCAAAACTCCCGTGTTGCATATTAACTCTGCGGCATACACATGCATTGTAAATGACATCATTTTCTCCTCGATCCAGTTCTCTCAAGAACTTAAAGTTAGTAATGGCAGACCATTAAATAGGAAAATTACAGTTAAAATTGATTTTTTGGTCACAGGGGCACTTAAATGGCCAGCTTTTCAGAAGAAGTTGATTGTAGTTTCATAAACCAAGCTAATTTTAGATAAGAAGAATTTTTGAGAGTTTTGAATGTGCCCCTGTCCCCAGTTGTTCAAAAGGTGGATAACGCTATCCACTGGATAATTCACTATCCATTGGATAGTTCAATAATTGTTGGTTTCACAGTGACTTATCTAATGGATAGTGATTCATCCGGCGGATAGTGCTATCCATTGTTTGAACAAGTGGGCCATTAGGCCATTAAACTATAGTAAACTGTAATACTTAAGGTTGGTTGTCAATAATTATTATTGTTTTATTTGTTCATTTCCAAAGAGAACGAGAAATAATAAAATAATACTGTTACTGATAGGTCACATTTTTGCAATATTGAATTTAAAAAGTACTTCTTTAATATGATTTTGAAAGAAACCTGGGAAACTTAACAGGCATGGCAATTTAGGCATGAACAGTTTCTTAATGTATCTATCTCAGGCTTTTGAGGCAATGATAAAATAATAATAATAATTTGTTTTAATTTCAGCCATTGGAAACAAACTTTACCAGAAGCTGATTGATGACAATGATAAAGAACAGCGGGAAAACTTGACAGAAGTTGAAAAAAGAATATGGTGCTTAGCAAGTGAGGATAAGGCACAAGCTTTGAAGGAAGCAAAAGATGCTGGAGAAGTTGAACTGGAGAAAGCAATGGTAGCTGCTAAAAAAGCTCAGGTGATTATATTATGAAATGTTTTGTGTCCTGGCTTATTTGTTGACCAAATAAAGGTTCCTTCTGACTGACACATTACAAAAATGTAAAAAAACTTAATCTTGTAATGATGATGGGAGAGTAGGGTTGGTGCAGTGGTAAGAGCACTCGTCTCCCACCGATGTGACCCTGGTTTGATTCCCAGACTGTTGGTTTGTTGATTCTCTTCTCCTCTCTGAATTTTTTTTCTTGGTGCTCTGGTCATTCCATCTCCTCAAAAACCAAATGAATGTTTCATTTAATTTGATTTCTATGTACAATGTTCCCAATATTAGTGCTACTGCGCTAGAAGACTTCATGCTTAAATAGAGTTCATCATCATCATCATTTTAGAGAAGCAACTTCTCCTTTTATGAACCCATTGACCCCTGGGAATGAGACTTATCAGGTTTTACTCTGTCTAACGGAAGACGATCTTACTCGTCAACTGGGGGTATCCTACGGCATTTAAGTGTCTATGGGTTAACTTGTAGACTTTGAAGTTCAAAATCGTATTCTGATTAGCCGTTCTGCTTTTCACCACCGTCAGTCATGTGGCATTTAGAGGACTGTTTCAGACAGAAACTGACAATGTGGATTCAAATCAGCCCATCACAATGCTGAATGAGTCTTGTTTGACTGCAGTACATACCTGTACATACATACATACATACATACATACACTTTATTTAATACTCAAATTTGTTGTCCGTAGTATAGGCAAAGACAGAATGTATTGTGGATAAGTCGATTTAAATAAGCTGTTGTAAATTACCATAATCATTTTATGAATTCTTCCATTGTATAAAGATAACAGGTTTGCTTTATGTAATAATTCATCATGGCTGGACATTTTATCATTGAAAAGGAATCTAAAGGATTTTAATTTATTTGATTGACAGTGATTGACAGCATGTAAAATGAAACTTTTAATTGGAATTTGAACTTCAGAGCCAGCATAATTTATGAAGGGTGCAGTAATATGGATTTGAGGTATATTGAGTGTAGGCTATCAATGTACCAGTAGTTGATTATGTTCAGATGATCTTTCCACTGACAGGCTGGATTTTTTTCTTAAATTTTGTCAGTCTTTATATTCATTCCATTATTTGTGCCCCATCATACTTACAAGACATAAATTTAGGAGATAAATCCTGCAGCATCTGGTGATTATTAAAACATTTCAGTAGGTTCTTTAGAGGCTGCTTGCAAAATTGATACCGATGAGTTCCACCCTTCTCTAATTAGCTGTGTTATACCCTGATTTCTTTAGGAGAAGGCAGTTAAAGCAGAATCTAAACGAGTGGAGGCGCTGATGAAAAAGCTTGCTGCTCAACAAGTTCAACAGGAAAAAGATGAAGGTAAAAAAAGACTAGAAGAAGCACTGGTAAAGGCAAGGGAAGAATTTATGCTGGAAAAGGCAGAAGCTGTCCAGCAGACAAGAGAGGAAGAGCGTATGATTGCAGCTGATGAGGCCAAAAAAGTTTCTGAGGCTGAGAAGGATAAAAGGAAACAGCTGATTCTTGCTGCAGAGAAGGAGAAACAGGTAACAGAATAGTGTTTTGCTTAATTTGATGGTAAAGGTTTCTCAATGTACATGTACTTAAAAATCTTAAGATTATTATTATCGTTATTTTTGTTGTTCTTATTGATAAATCTTAGAAGACTGGTACTAGTTTTTGGGCTCTTGTTTGCTCTTTCATCTCCTTTTATGTACCACTCGCATTCGTAATCTATTGATAGAGATTAAATAGCCTGTTTACATGCATAACCCACCCTGCTGCATAAATCGTTATTGTTGCTTTTGTAATTGGGTAGATCCACTCAGTAGTTGTTTTGAATTCGTATCAGAAGGTTCCTCAAGTTTAACCTAATTTTAAGACAATAGTTTGCTCTTGAGTTCTGCGTAATTGCGTGCTGACTGGTTACAAGCAAACGAGAAAGATATTTAAGATGTTCATTCTTGAGCTACTTTCTAAATTGAGGTAATTAAACAATAATCGGTTTGTCTAGCAAGCAAATGTAGTACTCTCGCCATATGTCACGGTGCGTCACATCACATGCCGTGCAATCAAGCGTTGGAGAATCTTCTTAACTCAAGTCTGTTTTCTCACAAAGGAGCCGGAAAGTGACTAAATTATCTTATCACAACAAGGAAAATCATTTGGTTTGATTAAAGAATTTTGTTAGAGACAGCCCCAAGCCAAAATCAACGGAGCAAAACGTTCCAATGCACGCAAAGTTGACCATTTGTGAGTTTGTAGCACTGATATACACTGTTTAAGCTTAAGCACTTGTTCAAAAATGGTTAGATGTTATAAAAGGTTTGTTTTTCTTCATTTTTCTTAAGTGTGATGTAAGCCACCCCTCATGTAATTTTCATGAAATTTTGACGAAACAAGTCGTGGGTGACGCGCTGTCCCTAATGGCATGTATTATTAAAAGAGTCGCGAACGGACGCTTTCATTTGGGTAAATTGACGAACATTGCTCGAAACGGAAAATACCATAATAGTCTTAGTTTGTCTATCCAAATTTTGAATAAGCATTGTTTTTGTTTGCCCTTGGGACCATTGTAAGTCCCAAGAGAATCTGGAAACAATGCTTATTTAAAATTTGGGTAGACAAACTAAGACTATTATGGTATTTTCCGTTTCGGGCAATTGCGCAGCCACACATAACTTTCGAATAAATTATCGCAACATGTCATGGGTAGCTGCATTGTTGGGGAATTACTGTACGGGTCCGCAATTTATCCCAGAACCGCAAACGATCCCCAATTTTGGACCGGAAATGATCCCAAACCGCTGCTATAAATCAAATTTGCCTCCTTTAATTATGGGATACAATGATCAAAAAGTAACTGGGACGCAATTGTAAACTGATTGTGACCAGGGGCCCGTTTCTCGAACCCTGCGTGTGTTGCCAGAGTTGTTCGAGAAACGGGTCCCTGGTCACAATCAGTTTACAATTGCGTCCAAGTTACTTTTTGATCATTGTTGTACTGCCGCTAATTAAATGTGGCAAATTTATAACAGCGTGATAAGAAACAAAATTCAGTCTTTCTGAAAAACTATAATGAGGCAGAAACCTGTTGTGAGCCATGATTTAAAGTGATTTTAATAAAAATAAGCGCTCTTGACGTTAATATTCCATCCTCCATTCCATTTCTTACTTTTTTCCCGGGATCATTTGCGGTCCTGGTATCATTTGGGGTTCTGGGATCATTTGCGGACCCGTACAATACTCTCGACATTTCCGAATTCGAGTTTTCTACACAAATTTTTCACTCGGTGTACTTATCATTAATAATACCGTGACACCATTTCAGTTCCTTCATCCGCTCACATTTTAACACTTCCTGTTTCTTACTATTCATTTGGTCACTAAGTAATCCTATAACGGCAATTTTACAAATGAAGAACATCTAAATAAGGCATTGACATAAAACCGTGCAACATTAGTGGTTATTCACGTTACTCAAGACTAAAAAACTTCATCCCTTGCAGCATATTACATTTAAAAGACAATCGTCACATTGCAGCATGTTATATTCTTAAAAACGGTGGCCACCTTGCGGTAAAAATTGACCTTGCGTACACCATCGGTGTCCGCCAAGATCAAATCGTCTACTGACAACGCCCTTTTCATATTCGGTACTGATTTGTTCTCTCACCGCCTCAACATCAACTGCTCCGTTTGTAAACAGCCACTCCTCTACCTGGGCCCTGGACACATTGAATTCTGCGTACAACTATACTTAACAGCGGGGGAAGCTGTAGTGTCAACCATTACTAGTAGGAAACTAATCTTTTGACCACCTCTTCAATTTTCAGGTCTGTGCGATATCTCGTTTCTGAGTTATTTGTCGAACTTTATTACAGAGATTTTTAAAGGAGACACCATGTGGAGATGCAACCTCGTTCCCAGGGTCTCTCATCTTAACGACCCTGGTAGGGTCTGGTCACGTGTCTCCTAGAATCTGGGAGATGACAATTTATCCAATGAAGGGAGGGTCGGCTTAGTAAGAATTTTGTCTATACCGAGACTCGCTTTGAATTCGACAAAGCTCAACGCGGCAAATTCCTTGTTTAGAGAGGACCCCTCCCTAGTGTTTTCACTTGTCACG
This sequence comes from Montipora capricornis, assembly GCF_036669925.1. Taxonomy (NCBI): domain Eukaryota; kingdom Metazoa; phylum Cnidaria; class Anthozoa; order Scleractinia; family Acroporidae; genus Montipora; species Montipora capricornis. Next base: position 72,142,601 of record NC_090885.1, on the reverse strand, counting down.
GAAGCACGTGACCAGACCCTCCAAGGGTCTCTCTTCGCTCGAGAGACCCTGGGAACGAGGTTGGTGGAGATGTGGTCCGGGCTTCAATTTGGGAATCAATATTTGCTTTTTAGTAAAGGAAACTAATAATTGGAAACGATCCTTAGACCATTTTACAGTTGTAGCTAAGTTACCTGGCCTAAGAATGGAAGCGAGGCTGCCTGTGACCCTGTTTGATACATTTCTAATTTTAATGCAGACTAATTAGAATTACAACAACACAATTTACATGATAAAAGCAGTAACAATAGATTTTTCTCATTTGCATTGGATTCGGCACATGTAAAATGCGACGTTTAAAACGGGCCTCATGGTTAGTGCGCTCGACTCCGGATCGAGTGGCCGGGGTTCGGGTCCTGGCTGGGGACATTGTGTTGTGTTCTTTACTCCCACGGTGCCTCTTTCCACTCCACCCAGGTGTATAAATGGGTACCGGCGAATTCAAGGCTGAGGGTAACCCTGTGATGGACTAGTATCCCATCCAGGGGGGAGTAAAAATACTCCTTGTCGCTTCATGCAAAGGAACCGGGGATAAGGTCCGGCGTGTTGGGCCACTTGGCTCGGAAAGCGCTTACCTTAGTTAAATAAGGTTGAGAAGTCATGTCAAAAACTCGTGCTTCGTGTTTCATCAGGGGTTCCAAACACCTCGAAACAATAAAAACACTCCGCCTACGGCGTCGTGCTTTCATCTGTTTCTCGGTGTTTGGAACCCCTGATGAAACACGAAGCACGAGTTTTTGACATATTACTTCTTCAAATGAAAAGAAAATCATGACGCCTTTGTATCTCAGACGCCTCTCAGATGAAAATTCTTAATCAACCCCCGAGCATAGTAATGCGTAAATAAACCCGCAATAGCAAAGCTGCTTTCGAAATTCAGTTGGGTTAACCCCAACCCTTTCTAAAAGGTCCCGTCTGGTAATTTCAGCGGATAAAATGAAAGGCAGAAGCGATCTTCGCACTTACAGACACCTGAAAAATCCAGGCGGCTTCAACGGGATTCGAACAGATGACCTCTGCAGTGCTGGTGTCTTTTAGAGGCTACGGTACTTATTGACTGAGTGGGAGGGCCTCACGGGAAAATATTTGGCCCGAGGTCATGGCGTACGGACCGAGCGCAGCGAAGTCCGTGCCCCAAGACCGAGGGCCAAATATTTTCCTGTCCGGCCCGACCTAAACTCAGTCAATAAGAAATCTATCGTATGGGCTCTTTACACTATTCATGAGCACTCAGAATATACAGTTTGGACAAAATAAGTGACAAAAAGTTGCACAGGAAATTTATGTAATATGTTGCTTGCATTGCTTTTCTGACTGTAAATAACTTGGATGTGTAAAAGCGACGAAGTCCTCTAAAATCGCATCCCACGGAGCAGTACATGTTCCTATTAGGGCCGTACGGCTTTTTCCGCCCCTACTCGCGCTAATGCGTACGGCCCTCATACAGGGATTATCCCAATAGTTTTACAATGAAAGTGCGCTCGGGGCCGTACGGGCCATGTGATGACATTGCTTAAATTCTATTGATAGGTGCAAGGATCGCCTCTCCCTTTCTTCTTCAACAAGCACTTCAAATGTATACATTATTTCATTCATCGTCTGATAAAATGTCTTTTCTTTCAGCAAGCTTTGAATAACCTCAAGGAAATATTAAAACAAGAACAAAAACAAGTCGTGTCAGAAACGGAAAAAAATTGCAAAAAAGAAGAAGAGATGAAAGTAAAGCAGTTAAAGGAAGCGCATGAGAACGAAGTCAAAGAACTGGAAAAGCGCATTGATCACCAGATCAAATTGACGGAAGCTGCTAATGAGGAAACTGAGAGAACTCTAGGATTGAAAAGAAAAGTTGAGGAAAAGTTAAAAAACACATTAACGGCCTTTCAGAACTTCATAGACACAACGAAGGGTTTTAATAAAGGGCAGGCTGACTTCATACTGCAGGACCCTTTAAAAGACGAATTAGAAAAAGGTGGAGAAATGTGCTAAAACTCGATAGTTAACTAGAAATTGTAGCTTCCACTGACATTATTTGGTCCCAGTTATATTTTTTATTAGCAGTCAAATTAATCGTACTCAAAGCAGCTCAAAGATACAAGCTCTTAGTGTTTTACGTAAGGATACATTTGCTCAACTGACGGTGGGTGGGTGACTGCAGTTGCAGTACCAGTCTGACTTTCAGTGTTTAACGGAAAGGGGGATGAATGTTGACGTTACAGAGGTATTTTGGAATAAAACTTGATTTGCACTCGCCTTATGTCTCGAAAATATTCGTGATTTCTTACCTGGAGTGCATGCTTACCATTCAGCTAAAAATCACGCAAATTTCGGTTAAAATGCCGAATGAAACAGTTATTTTCTGGAAAAGTCCATTTGGAAAATGTAGAGTACCTTCAGAGGTACTCCTGATTTTCCGATCGGAAAGGAATTTCGGAAATTCCTGTACCATTTTACCAGGCTCTATTTCGTGCATGCGAAATCGAGTGGTAAGCGAAGGTAAGCCTATTTTTTTGTCCGGTTGGTGGGTATACTTGGAAAATCGCTTACCATTTTACAACGATCACCCCAACCGGAATTTTCCAACAAATAGTAAGCATCCCAGCAGGACCAATGTTCCATCCTAAGGTTCCAGCCACCGGCAATGAATTGCTGGTTCCCATTCATACAAGGGCAATGCGAGAGCGTGAGGTGCAGCGTTGCCCATTGTTTGGAGGGGTGGATTTACATGCAGATACTGCAGGTTGACAACCAAACTGATATGTCTCCACGCCTTGTCGTAAATAGCCAATAGACTGTTTCCTTCCAGTTCCACAAGGCTGATAGCTCTAATTACTACCGTGTATTTACAAAGGTTCGAAATCAGTTTTACTTTTTGGAAAGGTGTGTGGGTGTCTTGCCAATAACTCAACACAACGACATAATCAGACCCCGAACCCGGGCCCGAAGACCCGCAGTTTCGAAGTCTTGACAAATGTTTCATACCATATACGATTTAAAATTTAGGAAACTGTTTCAATACACACCTTGAAACCAATGCTAAACAATAATATTGGCTTTTATGATCATACAGATTTCGCTATGTTTAGGATGTTGTTGCTAGCTTTGTTGTCAATGTAGATACTATATACAATTTTGAAATTTGTATAACTGTTGCCTCTGAAAATGCGTGCTTACACCTACGAAACGTTAAGTTCTAAATAAAAATGTTTGAATGGCCAAAAAAACGACCATTTACGATGAGATCTATTAATTCCTTTTGCCTCTCACATCCTCTCCTTTTCAAGTGTTCGATCGCTCACTACTTTGTAAAATTACTTTTCGTGACACATGTGCAGTTGATCAGTTGGCAGGTTGGGTTCTGAGAAAGAGAGGATGTCATATGTGGAAGCTAGTAATGAATTTCGTTTTCGTGACGATGCTCATAGCCACCTTCTGGAGGAAAGCGCAAGTTGTGGTGACTCACCTTCGTAATGTCTGAAATTGTCAAGTATTTCCTACGGCAGGCAAAGTTCAAAGATCAAAATGAAGCCGTCGAAATTCGTCAGAAACTCGAGAGTCTAGTAAACAACATTCTGGCGCTAGTGGAAAAGCAAGACAAGCGATTTCAGTGCGCTCCTCTAATTCATAGCGGAAGTGTATACGAAGGAGTGAAGGTCCATCAGCCGGACGAATTTGACTTCATGATTACACTAACCGACTTCAACATTTCAAAAAGCTTGTTAACGAAACTTTGAGTGATGTTGAAGTACCTGAAGGCTTGGTCATCCTGCGAACCGACCTGGAGCTGTTGGAGAGTCCATGGGGACCTGTGTTCTTTACTTTGTTGGGAAACAGCACCGGAGAGAATAATCCAGCTGGAATGATGTACACCGAGACACGTGGACCAGCTACCACTTTACATTAGGTTGCAAGTTGGCGACAGCTACAGCGATCTACAAATTGCTGTTGATTTGACGCTGTCGTTGGAATTTCACGTGTCCAAACTTCCTGTTGAACTAGCAAAGCTTCCGACGTCAGTTGATAGAAGACTTGACGAGATTGGAGTCCATATGGTTCCAGCTGCATTTGATAGTGGGCGAATCTCGTTCTCTATGATCGAAAAGGAAATTATTTGCACCTCCCCCGATGGGTTCAAAGATTGTTTCCGGATGCTTAAGGTAATGAGGAATACTATCCAAGAGCGACTGGGATTGAATCAAACGGCTGCATCCCTGATTCCATCGTACGTCTTCAAGACAGTGCTCTTATCTGAAAAATATACAGCAGGTCATCACTGGGAAAAAGAAGATTTGTCTCAAGTCATGGATAAAGTATTGAAAGTGATTTTAGAGGGTGTAGGGCTCGAGGAGACTGGCAGCTTCTTTATACCGTGTTACAATCTACTGTCCTCTGGGGATCACGAAAACAAGTTACGACAGTGCATTTTAAAAGAGATGCTGAATGAGTTGAGAGGTTTGAGGAAAACGCACTCTTTTGAAGATGTCAAAGAAATTAAAAAACAAACAGATCGGGGTGTTAGGAATGATAGACTTGCTGGAATACATCATATCCAGCACTCTGGGAGGAAAAGATCCAACCACAGTGTGGAACAGGATATTTGTCAACATATAGAAACAATTCCTGAATCTCACAAATTTGGTCACTTTTGGAATCAGATCACCGACTTGAACAGCACGGAGCTTGATGACAGCACCTACAACTTTCTCACGGGAATATGGAGCTTGCTGAGAATTTTCTTTATGAACTTGCTGACCTCCCGTCCAGTTCAAGGGGAACTTCATGTTTTGGCACGGAAGTTTTACATCAGGACCTGTGAGGAAAAGAAGGAATACGAGCAGAAGCACCAAATCACATCGAAATGTACCGTTCATCAGGTTCCACTTCATCAACTCGTCTATGAAACTCTTCACGACCTTGCTGAATGCTACATTGGCGATGAAGGGCATGCATTCTGGTCATCCCTACACAAAGGGGTGTCTCCTGGCTACAAATCCTCCCACTTCTTTCGGGACGTCGCTGAGGTCACTGTTAACCGCGGAAGCGAGCAACGTTTTGTAATGTTCAAAGAACGCATGAAGCAGTACCTGGCCTTTGTCCCCGAGCAATCTTTGATTACTGTTTCGGTCAATTATATCAGCCAGATTATTCACTTTTCTCGAGACATAATAAAGCGTGAGCTCGACTACGTAAAAATACCAGAGATAGATTTAGATTAGTGGCTTTGAAAACTAAGAGCATTAAACAAAATTGAATCATTTGTTCAAATGCTGTGGAATCTCGCTGATTTGGAACACCAATTTGTGATGGCTCTCGTCACGTGAGCTACAAAGGCTCACAAAGTTGAGAGATTTTGGGGCGTTGGACAGTGCTTTTGCCATTAGGGACTTTACGATCTACGACATCGACGTCAACGAAAACGTCACGTCAAAACATTAGGTCATCTCGCTCTCGTCGTACAATGTGGGCGAAGTATCCTAAAAATAAATTGGTACAAGCGGTTTCAGAGTAAAAATAGAGAATTAAAGATTCACATTTGTGCGCTCGCGTTGTTGTCAAAACCTCAAATTTGGTGATTGCACGTCGTGTTGCAGAGCACCGCAAGAATATGTGCTAACATGCACGCGCACGTGTGCAGCACGATTACTGTTAAGGTGATTCCCTAGTAATGCACTGCGCATCCTGTTCTGTGCATAACAGAGCGTAGGCCACGTTTTTGTTCAGGCATGGCTAAGAGGCCTTATGGTCAAATTTCACGGCTCAGTTCTGTTTTCAAAATCTTACAAGTCTCAACGGATATTTCTAAACAAAACAATGTTTAAACTTAACCATAAAGACACCATAAAGACTCGTAGCCATGTGTGAATATTGATATATCGAAGGTGGCCAAAAACATTTCAAAATGGCGACCTTTCGAGCTGAAAAGCTCGCTAGAAAGAAGAATGGCCGTTTTCAGAGCACAGTGAGTAAAGAGCAAAACAAGAAACCTTTTAGACTCTTGCAAAACATACAGTCGAGTGATAGCCTTGATGATGCTAAAGTGTCATAATTTCAGTCCGATCCTTGCATGACAGTCTCTGCCGCAGCGGACACACACAAATTCAGAGTGCAGGGTGTCCGCTGCGTTCTCCTGCCTCGCTTTCCTTCTTTCTCTCCTTTCCTTCAGCTGTAAAATCCTCTTCTCTTTGCCCCTCTTGACCCCACTACTGACAGCGTGGCGCCAGCCATCGCGATCAAGTGCAAGCGCCTCCCAGCTCTCTGTGCCAATGCCTGTGAGTTTCAGGTCACGCTTGCAGACATCCTTGAAGCGCAGTGCTGATCGACCTATTAGGTGGCATCCTGTTGCCAGGTCACCGTACAAGAGGTCCTTTGGTATACGGCTGCCCTCCATGCGACGTACATGACCAAGCCAACGGAGTCGACGCTTTCAAAGCATGAGATGCATGCTAAGAGAACCTGCTT